>NW_015638024.1:679785-680123 GCF_001515625.1 Sinocyclocheilus rhinocerous | reverse complement strand
GCGAGGAACGCTGGCGAAGGCTCCCTCCTCGAAGAGAGCCTTTCGGGAGCGAAGCGAGCGCAATGACATTCGCTCACAATGCGGGCAATCGCCCCCCTCAAGAGCCGATGCCGCATGCTTCGCCCCCAAGCAAACAACACACATACTGTGTGTATCCCCACTCGTAATATAGCGAGGGCAGGGAGGAACACACAGCCTGAAACGCTGCTCACTTTCGCCCTTATGTTTTATTTTCTCTGTGGCCTTGGACATTGTGCTTATAACTTTCTTTTTTGACAGACAACACCAAATAAGACTCACAACAGAGATATGACTGACACAACACAGAGCGCTTCGCT
>NW_015638024.1:673094-679775 GCF_001515625.1 Sinocyclocheilus rhinocerous | reverse complement strand
CTTCCTGGTCGCTCCGTCCCCCGCCTATGGCGTCTCACCCTTCCATCGGACTGATTACACATGTGATTCAGAGTACGGTCACGCTGGGGGCATTCCCATAGTGTCTTCGGACGCAGCTCGAGTTCCTGAAGGGGAACTGTATTTATTCAAAGGAAAATTCATTAATGTTTTCTAAGATAAATGTGGATTGTGGTAAGAAGGTTGAACACATTTATGTTCATTCACTAATGTGGAAACCTTTTTGGTTGCTGTAGCCCTCGTCTCAGCCTCAGAGGCACAGCCACAGTCCATTTATTAATCATCTGCATATTGGTTCTGAAAGACAAAAAAAATAAAAAACTTTCAGATGGTCGTTACAGGAAGTGAGCTACTCAGTATGATGCTGCTATATATCCATGCATGTGTGTGTGACTGTATATGTATGCATGGTCTTTTTTAGTCCAGTGTTGTCGACTCAAGGCTGCTGGCACTGTAGTGGTATGTGGGGAGGTTTGGGCAGGGCGAGGAGGCGTCTGTACGTGCTACATGTCAAGGCGGCTCGTTTTTCTCAAGCTAGTGCCAGCAGACTGTGTGGTGGCACCACAGTGGCTCACCAAACTGGCAGCCTGCTTCAGACAAGCAGGCCAGCTTTAGAATGGGAGGACCGGCAGGAATGGATTAGAGCCTGTTATTAATGACTCTCTTTGTCCCTCTGGCATTTTGCAAGCTAAGTATGAAAATAAGACTGTCGTAAAGGCTTTTTGGTGAAACCAAAGGGAAAGCAGAAAAAAGGGGGGAAAAAAAACTCATAGCTCTGGTCGAGACTAACCAACAATGATAAATATTCCTGTAAGACCACATTGCTCTTTTCACAGTCCTGAGAAGTAGGCCTTGCTGCATGCTAACACTTTCTCAGACTGCCATTGACCTTATTTCTTTCTTAATTTCTTCTTAGTCTGTCTATCTCTCTGTCCATCTGTTGGGGTCGGTAACACTACAAAAAAAAAGTCTCTTATGCTCAGAAAGACTGCATTTATTTGATCAAAAATGGAGTAAAATAGTAATATTGGGAAATATTATTACAATTTAAAAGAACTCTTTTCTATTTTAGTATTTACTTTTAAAAAATGTCATGTATTCCTGTGATGGCAGTTGAGTTTTCAGCAGTCATCACTCCAGTCTTCAGTGTCATATCCTTCAGAAATCATTCTGATATGCTGGTTTCCTGCTCAAGAAACATTATTATCAATGTTGAAAAGGGTTGTACTGCTTAATATTATTGTGGAATCTGAGATACAGTTTTTTTGAGGATTCTTTGATGAATAGAAAGTTCATAGAACAACATTTATTTGAAATATAAATCTTTTGTAATCTTTGTCCCTTTTGATCAAATGAATGCATCCTTGCTGAATAAGTGTTAATTTCATTATTTTGTATTTAGAAAAAAAAAATCAGAATTTTATAGTATGGGTAAAGTGCAACAGCAAAGAGCTTTTTTACATTTTAGAGAAGCCAAGTTGCGATACCGAACAGGACCACATGGACATGCCAAAAAAAAAACTAAACCAACCGCCTGCTGACTGCATATATGTACTACAGTACACGGATCCATTCCGTATAAATAACACAGTAACATAAACATGACAAATCAAAACATTATCGTGATTGTGTGTGGAAACAATGTGAATGTACGGAAATGTCTGTGCCTGTGCATAAATACAATATGCGATCAGTGCGTCAAGAGCACTCATACACGCATTATTATAACGGACTCACGCGTGCTTGCAGTCTTCATCCATCAAAACTTTACTAGCGAGACTGGTTATCCAGTCGAGAAAACGTAGTTTGCGTCTCATCTGGCCATACAGTGGTGGGATGTGTTGACATTCCGTTCAGTCTGTACTTCACACAGTGTGTGACGTGTGAGGGCTCGCGCTCTTTAGAGACAATTACAGAATATGACAGAGCTCGTGTTTTAAAGCCAAACACACTGGAATGAATAATTCATTTCCTTTATATTAGCTCTGTTTTGGACGGATTGTTTGAATGCATTCGCTTACTGGATCATTGGACTGAAAACTTTCCCAGAGTTTAGTGGCTTAAAATGATCTAATCGCAAGCAGAGTAGCAAAATTTGGTTAAAGGGTTAGAATAGAAATTGTGCTTCAGTAATTTTGCGTTAATTGCGTTAAATTATTTTAACGCGTTAAGGATTGTAAAATTAATCGCATGCGTTAACGCGTTAACGATGACAGCCCTAATAATATATATATATATATATATATATATATATATATATACATGCATAGATATACATGCAGCCATTTGCTTATATTTCAGTTTTCTATATATATGCTTTGTATTGCTGTCCAGTCCAAAAGGGCCATTTGATGAATGGCTTTGCTGGGTCCAGAACAACACATTAGCATTACTGACCAGCTCCTGGTGATCAAAGAGCCGCGCTGTGTGCCCTCCATTCAGGTCTTGTTTGAACTGGCTGGTGTGTTGTAGTCTCTTTTACAACTTTGAATAAGCTTGTGGTAAAGAAGTGTATAAAATACTTTTAATTTTTTTTTCTCTCAATCCTCCATTGACTATCAATAGCAAAATAATTAGATGTGATTAGTAAATGACAGTGAACGTAATAAATCATGGGCTTGAATGGCACGGAACATGGTTGACTTTGACTCTGTGAGTGGAATTTGGCACGAACAAAAGCGACAGAAGTCTTGAGACTTTTGGAAGTCATATGCAATTAAAATAAGTGCCAACTGACTCTGAAACTCATAAGGCTCTGATGATGTCACTCCCTCCCAATACAACTATGGCAGCTCCTCCTCGTGACCCTTTTACCATAAATAGAACATCATGTATTGATTTGGGGACAGGGTTCCTTCATGACATGTTTTCACACATTGACCTATTTTACCAATAGATCACTTTGACTCAATCACAAAGCCCACCAAAAAGCTAGATTTCCAACAGGGCGGTGGATTCGCAGCTGTACCTTTTTCTATGTACCTTGTACCTTTTGTATGTACTAATGGTTGAATATGCACAACTGATCTCACTAATGCATACACCCATGTCGCATGACAACACCGTTCCCAGGTCCTCCCACTCCGTGTTGTTGTGAAAGTTCCAAGTTCAACTTTTGAATGGTCTCCACTCACAGCAGCATATCAGATAACATCTAAGCAGCTAAAGGAATGGTTTACAAAGAAATGGAATTCTGTCTGCATTTACTGTACCTCATATTGTTTTAAACCTGTGTGCTTTTTTCTGCCGAACACAAAATATATTTTGAAGAATGTCACAGGGGTTTTTATTTTATTTTTATTTTTTTTATTTTTTTTGTCCATACGATGGAGGTCAGTGAGCTCCAAGTTTGTTTGGACCATATTTAGTTTCATTTTATGGGCAAAAACTGTTGAAACATTCATGATACATATACATTTGTGTATAAAATATGTGAATATTTAGTCAAATTGTGCACATTTCTTCCATTAAAATATAATTTTTGTAGAATAGAATTAAATGGCATTTAAGTCAAATTAGGGGTAACATTTTCAAAAAATTAATGCATATGACATGATAAAGTATTTTTTAATTTAAAGAATTTCTTATAAATAATAGAGGTTTTATTTTATTTATTTTTTGTTATTTTTTATGGGTTTATTTTGTATTAGATATTTTTATTTTCAACAAAACAAATGACTGAATCTTTCAAAAAAATGAGTTACTGGTTTCAATCAGAATCTGTATGTAATCTGTATGTTTTCTGTATGTAAGAATGTATACACATAATGGACATTATAACTGAAATATAATCAAATGAATCAGAATAAAATAAAAAATTAAGCGAATCAAATTAAGTGAATTATAATTGAATTTCATGAAATTGAACTGAGATCTTGTGAAAAGGAACTGAACTGAATTAAATTAAAATCTTGTGAATGAGAATTCAATCAATTGACCATTCAAAAGCAAATGAACATTGTTCATAAGTCAACTGACTGCTCTGAGTCCTCTGTTAATAATCTGTGTTCCAAGTGTAGCTGCCTTTTTATATCATCTTGTAATGGCAAATATATCTATTCCATCCATTTATGTTCACATACAGGCTAACGTTGTTGCATGTTTTGGTTTTTCACCCTCATCATCTCAGCTGCACGACATTCTCTACTCAATCTCTCCATCACTCAGTGGAATGGTTCTCTTGCCAGAAACAGTAAAGACTGCTGATGCTGCACTGTGTGAGTCATTTGCATAAGGTAAACACTGACCCACTAACTAGTTAAAATGACTAGTCGTGTAAGCATGTCTGATGCCTTTCAGCAAGACCTCAAACGTACTTGCCAACATTGTTTTGTTTTAGATGATTAAAGAGGTCATATGATGTTGCTAAAAAGAACATTATTTGGTGTAATGCAATGTGTTTATGCGGTTTAAGGTTAAAAAAACACATTATTTTCCACATAATGTACATTATTGTTTCTCCTCTATGCCCCGCCTTTCTGAAACGCGTCGATTTTTACAAAGCTCATCGGTCTGAAAAGCGAGGAATACAACTTAACCACTGATTTCTAGTTGTGTCCTCTTTTGGAAGGCCAAACATAACGAAACACACAGCGTCTCCACAACATGGCGGCGGCGTCTTGTGATTGGCCGAATACATCAAGCGTGTGACGGAAATGTTACGCCCCTTACCATATAATGCCATGTCCAGATGCGATGAGACAAAACCAGCTTCTTTATGCACCAAGAGCTTGTAACACTCCAAAGAGAAAGGAAAAATTTAAATCGCATCATATGACCCCTTTAAGCCAGAGAAATGAAGGGAAATGAAACAAGTCATCGAGAATGCTTCAAAGCACAAGTACAATATCACAAGTTCAATATCATGGTACAATATCAGCAACAAGTGTGTCACCTCCAAACAAAGTACTCTTCCTATAACTACAATCCATCTTTCATCCAGTATCCCACTTTAGCCTTTCAGCACAGGTCACAATCAGACTGTTGCAGGGTTCTGCTTGTCAGTTGACACCCTGGTTCTGTTGATATGGAGTGTGTGCGCCGAAAGCAGGGGCCGCCCCATAGAAAGCTGAAGTGCTGGTTAATTGAGCCTGTCTGGGCATGACCTGTAAGTTGTGCTGATAAGCAAGTATTTGACCCTTTGGGAGGCCCAGGTTGCTTCAGGCTCTCTGGAAATAGACTCAATTAACATGTTCAAGTTCAAACACCATGTGCCTCCAGCAGCAGGCGCCTTCTTAATTGTAGCAGTTCAGCTCGGTGTCACTGGACCTTAAATAGCAGGTCCAGCCCTTAAAGAGCGTCACAGATTATAAAGCATGATTGGAGGCCTCTGTGTTTATACATAGCATATGCAAAAGACGAAGTAGGCCGGAGCCACACTTGGACACGGATCATTCATCCGGACTCCATAGCTGAGATGAAACTATTTTAAATTCCATCACATTTGTAAAGATTTGCTGATGCAATCTACTGAAAGCCATTAAGTGTTCTTCGTGCTTTTTCGCCCTGTCTTGTTTTTTTTTTTTTCTCCCTGAACTGACAAGCAGCCTTCTGAGCAATACATCCTGGCTACCCGCATGTTCCCTCGTATCAAGCAGCATCCAACTCTCATGTCTTTCTGATGTTTGTTGCAAAGTGTGTCCATCCAACCAGCCCTCTCAGACCCTGTGGGTTAATCCTGCTAGCTCCAGAAAACTTAGACTAATCCTGCTAGTTTCTCACTCACAGTCGGTCTCCAGGCTGAACCTCTGGGGGTCCCATTACGCTTCGTTTAGACTAAGTGACCTTTTGCGGTCACAATACGGGATTTTAAACTCATATTTATGCCAGCAAGTGTGCATTTACATCCATGTGAACGTATATGTTTTCCTTGGCATTTGCCCAGTATTTGCTCAACTGCTCTTCCCTATGCTAAAATTCTCCTGCAGACCAATGAAGTGCAAAGAAATATATGCATTTAGTCCATATATAAACACTCTTTTCTCACACAGAGTATATAAGTAACTTTCTGGCAAACAAACCACCATGAGCTCATATTACTGTAATGAGCTGTCATGGGCCCGGTATTGAGTTCTGCACTGGCCTGTGTGAATATGACAGGTACACGTTTTCAGGATGTCTGATTTGTGGCTCTGTGAGTTCAGCATGTGTTTGATGAATTTGCAGTTTATGATGATTGACAGCTGGACCTGTCATAATTGGCCCATCCTAATCAGCCTCAGCTGAATTCTGAGATGTCCTTGGCCTCCATTCCCATGGTAACTCTTTCATCATGCACAACTCCATAGTGTTTTTGGAAGTTGGGGGCTGCGTCCGAAACCGCCTACTCAATGAGTAGGTACTTAATTTCATTAAGTACTTACTTAACGAGCGCTAAAAGAGTAGGTACTCTACAGCCAAATCTCGTTAAGTATGAATGCGATCCAGGCATCATCCGCCATGTTGACATTATCATGTGATCTACGACGTTATAACAAGCGCAACAGATACGAGCGACAGGTTTAATTGATCTCTCTGTAAATATTTTGATGTTTATGAAATTTCCTCATTTTGTGGTCTTGTTGAAGAAACAGCTGCCCTTTTATTGTGATTGTAGTATAACCAATACATTTTGGGTTGATTTAAATGTTTATATTTTTAACCCTACTAATATGACCCACAGTT
>NW_015638024.1:671743-672481 GCF_001515625.1 Sinocyclocheilus rhinocerous | reverse complement strand
TCACTGCTGCAGTCAGACTGAATCTGATCATGGATGGGAAAGGGGCATCGAGGCTATTGTCTGAGTACACAGAGGGGATGAGGAAGACCATGATGATGCTCCTGATCCACACAACCCTGAATAAAAGCAGGAGAACATGTGCGGGACAATCTGACTGTCACTCTGTCTGCTCCAAACATTTGTGTGCTGCTCTCCATGAGCACAACTATCTGTAAAACATTTAAACAGAGTAAAACATTTTACAATTTATGTTGTCAGCATTTCATTTAATATGTTTACAATTTTTGTCATAGCTTCATTACTTTTGTGGTGTAGTGGGCTAAAGCACTGCACTGGTCAGCAGAAGGTTACTGGTTCGATCTCCGCAGTCGTCACCACCAGTGTGTCCTTCAGCAAGGCTCTTTACTCCAGGTGGCTGCTGGGGGATTGGGGTCCCTGTAATAAGAGCACTGTAAGTCACTTCGGATAAAAGTGTCTGACAAATGAATAAATGTAAATGTGATTTTTGTAAATCCTTTTTTGTGTCTTGGGTACAAACGCTCAATAAAGCTGCTTATTTCTTAAAGTTTATTTCTTCAAGGTACTACTTTTTCTTTTTGGGGTGCATATATTTCATACAGTTTCTATTTGGGGGGTTTAAAGGGTTAGTGCACCCAAACATACAAATTCAGTCATTAATTACTCGCCTCCGCACTGTTCAATCCTTGGGGTTTTTTTCTGAACACAAAAGGTGATTTT
>NW_015638024.1:664487-670473 GCF_001515625.1 Sinocyclocheilus rhinocerous | reverse complement strand
TAGACGCACGTCCGAATCTCGCGAGAATTAGTTCGTCACTCAGGTAATTCTTGACTACTCTTTTATGAATACTGAGGTTTCAGACATACTTATTCACTCGCCTACTGCTTTTCTCCTACTATATAGTAGAGAAGTAGGCGGTTTCGGATGCACTTTAAGTAGACGCACGTCCGAATCTCGCGAGAATTAGTACATCACTCAGGTAATTCTCGACTACTCTTTAATGAATACTGAGGTTTCAGACATACTTATTCACTCGCCTACTGCTTTTCTCCTACTATATAGTAGAGAAGTAGGCGGTTTCGGACGCACTTTAAGTAGACACGTGTCCGAATCTCGCGAGAATTAGTACGTCACCCAGGTAATTCTCGCCTACTCTTTTATGAATACTAAGGATTCGGACATACTTATTCGCTCGCCTACTGCTTTTCGCCTACTATATAGTAGAGAAGTAGGCGGTTTCGGACGCAGCCACAGTGTTTTCAGGGATGGATCGTGTTGATTTTGGGGTTTGGCACATTGCGTAGTTAGAAAGCTATTGTGACAGTTATGTTACATGATATGTGCACCTGTTTAAAGCAGCAGTAATGTACGAGGGAATTTTTGCACACTCATTTATCCGGAAACAATTCATGTTGTGGTCTCATAAATGGTGATTTTTGTTTTCAGGTGGGATTTTGGGAACACAGTGGAGTTTGTGCGAAAACGCTACAGCAGTCCTGTCATGAGATATGGTCTCCTGACAACAGTAAACCAAACACACATTAGCTTTTGTGGGAAAAATGTCCCATATTTCATTCCAGCGTGAACTGATTTTAGGAGGTCAGTTCATGCTCTCAGTGTGTGTGGTCCAAAAAGAATAAAAACCATCTGATTTAGGACATTTAGGCTATCCATCTAATTAGTAGCCTACCAAAATCTTATTAACAGTAGAAGTTCAATCTTACTGTAGTCTTCAATCTGGGTACTGTCTTACGTTTTAAAATCACAAAGGGAGTTTGGTCCCATCAGGCTAACGTGACAGTCACGACTCATGCAGCTGTAAGGTTTTCTTTTTCTTTTGTTTTTACTCGCGATCTTTACAACACACATTACATTACGTATTTCATGGCACACTCGTTTTATGCATATTTGGCGCCACCTATTGTTGTGGGTGTATTATTGACATGTCAAAGTCTAGACCCTGAATATAAGACGACCGCGTTTTTTCAGATGTATTTCCAAGAAAAAAACATTGTCTTATATTCGGGTCAATACGGTAATTGTTCTTTTGGGAGCCATTGATTTGGCCTAGAAAAGAACTTAATCATGGTTGTATTATTTTGTTTTCATTACCTGGATAGGGTTGTGACGGTGAGGAAATTTTCCCACCGGTTAATCGACGTGTGACAACACCGGTAATACCGGTATCACCGTTGGGGTGGGGGGTGTTAGTTCGTTTGAGTTTCCCTCTTTTCTTCGCTTTCAAATGGCTTGTAAAAGTGCCGTGCGCATTTTACTTTCACTTTCAAATTAGGGGCAATTCGGCGTTGATTCAATTCAAGCAACAACAACGTCAAACTCAGAACTTTTATTAACAAAACAAATACAAATACACCATATAAGCCTATGCCTAATAAAATAACAAATTACTTAGGCTACACAAAGTTTAAATACGTATATAAAACTGAAAATCAGCACTGTGGAACCAAATAAATAAGAAACATAGAACGTTTATTAGCAAAACGAATAAGAAAGCTTGGAGGCACGGCATATACACCTTGATGTAAAATAAAATAAATAAAATACACAAAGTTTAAATAAAGTAATCAGCAAACACTGTGAAACCAAATAAATAAGAAACGAATGTTTAAAAAAACTTACGGTCAATAGGCTTTTCAAAATCTAAAATATTGCCAAACAGGCGCCTTTGCATTTCCTTTCTAAACAATCTTCTGCCATCGTCTTGTCTTTCTCACCTCACTCTTGTCAGTCAGCTCGACTCACTCTCCTCACGTGATAAATAAAATCTGACTCCTGCTCCGTGGTGCACTGTCGTTCGCGCACGGTTCGGCATGCTGCATTGAGCGTTTAGTTTTTAAAAGTGTCTGTCCTCTAACTGAACTAGGCTAAATGATTTTTCTTACTATAAAAAAATCAAAACGACGGTCGGGGGGCGGTGCCGCGGTAGCTTAACACCGGTATAACCGAAAACACCGTCTATTGCAGCAAGCCTATACCTGGATCGACTTATTACATGTAATCTGAAAAGTAATGCAAAATAGCTGAATTCAGTCGCTGTAAAATAATTCAACATCATAATGTGAATCTGTGAAAATATCTTGGAACTCTCCAGTTGATCGCACAAACTCTGATCTGGTCGTTAGTTTGATCTGATGCTTCTGCGTGAGCTCTTAACCAATGATTTGGTTAAGAGCTTTCCTCATTTCCATGTTGCACACAGAAAAGTAAAAAGAAATAAATGAATAAATAAATCTGGAAATAAATACATGTGGGAATAAATAAATATTAAAAAATAAATAAATGCATGAATACATACATTTAAAAATAAATAAATAAATTAAATAAATATAAAAATAAATGAAAAATAAGTAAATAAAAGTTAAGAAGAATAAAAATAAATGTAAAAATAAATACAGAAAATAATACATAATGGAAAAAGTTAATAAAAATAAATTCAGGATTAAATTACAAATTAACTATATTTGTTTTTATCAAGTCATTTATTTCTGTATTTCCCTGTTATTACATTTATTTATTTATCTATCTATATATTTATTTATTTATATACTTTGAACTTCTGCAGGTTTGGTCCTCTATAGTTATCTTCATAATATCACACTTATACTGTACTGTATGTGTGATTATGCATGATGATATATAGCTTTATTTTCATAAAGAGGGTCCCTAAAGGATCCTAATCATATTTAGGGGGCCTGTGCATCAAAAAGTTAGAAAAACTCTGCTCTGACATGCTTGACAAAGCAATCTTTTTTAAATATATAAATCCCTTTTTTAAAACATGCTTCTACCCAGCATTTATATTGCTTTCCCCATGTCATGGAGATGCCATTGTTCTCAAAGGGCCAGTCGGCCAATACGGAGGAGTCTGCGAATAGTAGTTTGGCACCCCGTCACCATAGCAACAGAGGAGCATTGTTCATCCCCCCCGCACAACTCGTGCTGGTCTGGCCTCTTCTCCACACAAGCAGAGCCGCTTAATTTCCCTGACCCCCAGGGTCTGCTTTTAACAGGCTCCTTTGATTGATACACATGTGGGAGTACAGAGCCGGCCCAGAGTCTCTGTAACAGGGTTAAGCAGACAGCAGTGAGGGGAAGACATTTCGGGAGTGCATACAACACCGGCAAGTGTTTTTTTTCTCTCTCTCACTCTCTCTCTCTCTCTCTCTCTCTCTTGCCTCTTCACTTATTCTCTCTCTCTCTCTCTTTCAGTATCTAATTATGTTTTTTTTCTCTCTCTCTCTCTCTCTCTCTCTCTCTCTCTCTCTCTCTCTCTCTCTCTCTCTCTCTAAAACACATAGTTTATAGGGTAATTAATTGATGCAATGCACATAAAGCATTTGTGCTTAAGGAGTGCAAACTCTCGTCGCCTTGATGATTGACACTTATAATGTATTCCGCCCCTAAATGGCCACCATTAAACCCTTCAAATGAATCGCAGACGAACAATACCCACCCAGGAAAATGCAGGTGTAGACGCCTTAGGGAAGCAGACAATAAATGCTGAATATCGGCGCAGTTTGATATGGGTTTCTGCATGAAGCCAGGCAACATCATTGTTTTGAACAAGAAAATACATCTATCTATCTATCTATCTATCTATCTATCTCTGTCTGTCTGTCTGTCTGTCTATCATTTATTGTTCTGTTGTTCTTTCTAGCATTCGTTCTGTCGTTCTATCAATTTATTTAAATCGTTATGTGAATTAATACAATTGTTGAGCAGTACAAAAAAATGTGTGTTAATAAATTTTATTTAGTCTAGGAGAAACATTTGAGATATACTTTGTTCAAATAAAACACAAAAAGGATCTCCATTAAATCATCGTCTTCAGGATAGAATTAATGCTACAATAATATTATTTTGGTACCAACTTTGCTGTATTTCTGCGCAAATAAACTAATGGAACTAGACTAATGGACTTAGACTCTAATTGATTTAGCTGTAGATGATATTGATATATAAAAACATTTGTACAGTACATATGTAATGCATAGGGTTCCATGTGTCTGGAGGCATTATGCAGCTGTTGTTTTTGCAGATTGAACAGATAATAGGTCAGACTCCCTGAAGGCTCATTAAACTTTTGGTCAGAACTGATATAATCTTATATAAATACCCTCCTGGGATTTGCAAAAGAAACAAGACGGGAATCAAATGAACACTGCTAGACTCGTTCCGATTTTATTTGCGTGCGTGGGTACGTCTGAGCGCATCCACGTTTATGTCTGTATGAAGGGATCGCAACAGGATTGAACACCAGCTGCTCTCCCTAGATCCTCTGCCCCACAGCCGTCCCCTCCTTTTCCTCTCCTGCTGTCCGCTCTGACAGGGAACACACAGCTCCTTTATGCCACTTGCCCATCATTTCACACCCCACCTTGAGGCCGCCACTGTCACTGGACGCTGCACAGACAGTCTCTGTCAATTAGACACTGCATCTGCCGGGCAACAATAGAGCCCTCTCGTTTCCTGTCTGTCTCACTGCCTGTCGCTCTCTCTTTGACTCTCTCAATTTCCTGAACTCTCTCTCTTTCATTTCTGCTTCTCATCAAGTGCCGACTCCCCACTTTGCAGCTATTATTTACCCAAGGAACAAACTGCCGTCCTTTTAGCGGAAGACTTATTTGTGTTTGTATTGATTTTTCTATGTGTGGCTGAGTTTAAAGCATTAAGGTGAAAAGCATTGCAATGGCATAATTTCAAAAACACCTCCCATTCTTTCAGAGAAAAACCATCTTGCCACGCAGCAATGCAAAGCTGCTTTTAGGAAAACTAGGCCCATTTCCAGTGGCCTGACTGATTCCCTTTGTTTGCCTTCACACTGCTTCCTTTTTTTCAGAACTACACCTTTTCTTCCTCCAATCTTATTTTGATTCTGTTGTAAAGACACCTTGGTTTCCAGCGAAGAGAGCCCTCCCCCTTCTCCTTCCGCCCCTGCTGAAAGAGGCATCTCACAGCTTTGACCAGAACATTGGATGCATGCACAACCAGGGAGGGCCCTGCATGGCAACGGCTGTGGTTGCCCTGGCAACTTCCCTGTCCTTGAGGAAAGGGCACGTTTGGAGTTTTGGGGCCAAGGTTCTGACAGGCGCAGTCAAAACTCATAAAGAGTCCTGACGCGTCAATCCAGCTATGAACATTCAGACCCAAAATAGCATGATTCATCTGCTTGTTTATCATCCTAATAAGGGGCTTGGCATTTGTGCCTACGGCTACAGTGGGCTACTGCATCATGTTGAATTGCTTGTTGTATTTTTAGTAGTTAGACACAAATAAGCCATGTCGTCTTGCAGCAGTGGGCGTGGCCTATTGTAACCTGTTACCAAGGGCACGGGGTAGGGGGGATAGACCCACAAAAGGTGGACAAAGATCTTGAAAAATGAGACCACTTTAGTCATCACGTCTTTCATTTTCCCTCCTGAGAGGAAAGGAGAGGACAGGCGAAGAAAGAACCCACTCCAATTACAAATTGTCGTAACATTGCCAACACAATAGCAGCATCCGTTGTCCAGATCAGTGTGTCAGGTGAAGCCATGTCATAGCTAGGGTTGGGTATCGTTTTTTTTTTTTTCGATACCGGTGCCAAATCGATACTTTTAAAACGGTTCCGGTGCCTAAACAGTGCCTGAACCGATACTTATTAAAAAATAAATAAATAAAAAATACCCCCCAAAAAATTATGGATTGGCCATTAGAATAGAAATAGAATAGAGAGTGCAAATGTTAGAGGGTCAAGTTTTTT
>NW_015638024.1:649967-662654 GCF_001515625.1 Sinocyclocheilus rhinocerous | reverse complement strand
CTCTAACACTTTCTATTCTATTTTAATTCTACTTTATCTATATTTATCTTATTTTTTATTTTTTTATTTAAAAAACAACAACAAAAAACAAACAAACACTAGCTTTCTATTTTTTTCTATTCTATCTACTTGTTTTTCT
The DNA here is from genome assembly GCF_001515625.1 of Sinocyclocheilus rhinocerous. NCBI lineage: Eukaryota > Metazoa > Chordata > Actinopteri > Cypriniformes > Cyprinidae > Sinocyclocheilus > Sinocyclocheilus rhinocerous. The sequence goes on along the minus strand of NW_015638024.1, from coordinate 662,515 downwards.
TTGTTTGTGTGTGTGTGTATATGTGTGTGTGTATAATATGTATGTATGTATATATATATATACACCTTGCTACGTGTACTGCGATAGGCTAACCGAGACTTGTCATTTGCACTTATATATTGTTGCTCTTTTGTTAGTTTTGACTGCTTTTATTGTCCTCATTTGTAAGTCGCTTGGATAAAAGCGTCTGCTAAATGTAAATGTAAATGTAAATATTTCAATCGATCGCTCAGGCATGGCACCGAAATGAGGCACCGAAATCTGCGTTCGGATTCGGTTCTAGTACATACCGGTTACATAGGTACCGGTGCTATATTGGTACCGGGTTTCGGTACCCAACCCTAGTCATAGCAATAGACGATGAAAGGTGCCTTATGCAATGATTGTTTAGTTTGACCTTCTTTAAGATGATCACAAGTGTGAGGCTGCTGTAAATGTGATCAGTTCAGCATTTTCAGTAACTGAAAACATAATTAAATTAGCCAAGGGTCTGGTTGATGTGGAGAACTGTGCTGTGATTGACAATCCATCTTTAATGGAGATAAATGTGACTGACTTTGCCCCTCCCCAACCATCTGCAACAGACTCCAGAGGAGGAGGCAGTGCAAAATAAGTGCGTGTGTGTGGCAGTGTGGGGATTTTTTCGTCTACCTTAAGTGACACCTTTCCTGTGAACTCTGTCAAGCAATCTGCCTGGACGAAATGATCCTTGTCTGTCTCTTTCTTAGCGGCCTTTTCAGATTCCTGTAATTTAGACTGCTGTGGATGGGGAGGAAATTGTGCTACAGATATAGCTTTAGAAATCCATTTCTTTCACTCAGTGTGTTTTCCTTTTTCAAACGTATGGATGTTTGTGATCTGATGATTGCCAGAATCCATCTTCCACTCTAAAATACTAATTTGCCCATTGCCATTTTTTTAAATTACGGACAACAAACAAAGGAGCTAAGAGAGTGGGCCATTATCAGATGTCCTGTTTCTCTCTGTCATTACGGTAAATGCCTATAATGCAGCTGAGGCAGCATTTCTGCTGTGTCCTCCTGCCCTCTTTGTCCTTTTACCTACTAAACAGACATTTCTTTGGTCAACGTGTTACATGGATCTATGTTTAGAATGTCACTCTGTAAACCAGTGTCTTTTCCATCTATTTATAGAAATAGTTTCTGGATTTTTTTATGTTCATTAAGAAATAGATAAAGTTGGCAACTGCAATTTATTATTAGTTTTTTTTTGTTTTTTTTTTACACGTCTGTGTGGGCATCCGTTCTGTAGAATGACTGAAAAACAGACAAACCCATACACAATACAGTAGGTTGTCCATTCTGATCTATTCTAATTACAACACGCATCTTCTCACTTAAGCCATCTGCATTTTTTCCCCTTTCCTCTCTGGACGCGTTTATTGACTGCAGCATGTGGGGACCACGCATTGATCTAAAATGTGAGGCATGCATGTTAGACGAATGCATACATATGCCCGCGCACTCATATGCACATTCCAGTTGTTGCAAGTGCTCCACAGAGCTCTTTTCCCAGGTGCCACACACATTTCCCTGTAATCTCTCTCCACACACACTCCACCGGTGCTCTTAATTTGTGGCGGTGGCGCCTGCTGGGCAGATTTGGGCTATAGATCCTGTCTGAAGACAGCTCTAACAACTGCAGAGGGGCTGAGATGGACACACACACTGGGATGTATCCCCTAATTTCTGATGAGAAGTTTGCACGTGTATGTCAGAATGCCACGCAAATTATAGCATTTGAACTTCTGAAAGCCTCTAGCAGCTATGAGCTTGGGTTTATGAGTCACAGGCATGTGTTTATATATCCAGACATACAAAGGTTTTTTTTTTCCTCAGCTCCTGTGGTCTCATGGGATAGCAAAGTATCCATTGGTTACACACTTTAGAGAACTTCATTCTTTTCTTGTTTGCTGGAAGCAAACTGGTCTTTGCAGGAAGCAGAAAAGTATGCATATTCGGATGCAAATATGTCACATTGTGTCTACGTCAAAAGACTTTTCATTTTCAGTAACTAACACATAACTTGATTTGTGAAATTCTGCAGCAGTCTTTCAGTCAGAATAGATCAGCAATGCAATTGGATGTAAAAGAAAACCTGGTTGTGATGGATAGAAGTTGCAGTCTTTTTGTCTTTAAGCCTTAGGTCATATAATATTCATAACCCATATTTATTCATAATATTCCACAGTTGTTTTTAAACCACTTTAAATTGAAAAGACTTTTCAAAGTTTCATACTGAATGGGCTGTACTTGATTTTGTTCATGTCAAATTAAATATTGTGTCTATTCTGTCCTTACTGTGGCAAGACAGCCTAGCATATGGCACTGCTTAACCTATGTCTAACTCTACCCTTTTTGTGTTACAAGTTACTTTGACTGATGCTGCTGACAGAGTCAGAGTTGACATTGAGAGACCTTGAGAAGATCATTGATGCTCTCCTTTATTCCCTGGACCACAGCCTGGTCCCTCACTAACAGGCTGGGCAAACATGTTTCTGGGATGTTAATTGCATCAGACAAAAATACCTAGAGAGGGAAATAAATTTGTAATTAATGCCTGTGTGGTGGGGTGAGGCGACTGCCAGTTGTCTAATTGCTTTCACACAGTCTTGATTGAATTAGCTGGTCAGGCTTGAGCCTTTATTGAATTCCAAAACCCACTGATGCTTTTCCGAACTGAGCTCGTTATCTAACTCTCTCTCTTTCTCACTCTTGAGGAGATGGTGAATGCTGAACTTTATTACCTTTTAGTCTGTAGATCATCACTAGGCCTGGTAATTACTACCAGTAATTACTAACTAGTAATAACTTACTTAAATCTTAAAGCAGAATTCAAAAGACCGCTCTTGCATGTTTATATTACACATAATTTGTGCATGTTCATATATTAAATATTTTTATAATGTTCTAAGCTACTAGTAAAAGTAGAATCATTTTAGTACTGTTTGTTGTTAGTAATTTCTACTAGTATCCAACTATATTAAGAGGCAAATTACTGTCTGCACGTCCATTTATTGTTATTTCATCATTTTGCATATTGTTGAATATCCTCAAACATTAAAGACCGCTGACTATTGTTGCTAGGGATGCACAATATTAAAATTATGGCCAATACGATAAGCTCAAAATTATTTTCATGTAATAGGTGATAATGGATAAATCAGAGATACTAAAACTTTACACTGTTTTGTCTAAATAAATGAACAACATTAAAATCAATTATTTTAAATGCAAGAAGTGAATGTAGGCATCACAACATTAAAATGTACAGTATGAAATTTAAAACAAGAACCGTATAAGCATTAGATGACAGCAAAGGTCATTTAAATAGAAAAATAGAGGAAATTTGCATGCACAATTAAATATTTATATCATTGATATTGGATCAATTTAAAATTGTATATAATTTTATATACACACTTTCCTTTTAATGTCACATTATTTTTTGAAAAATACATTGTGAGGGGCAGGTTTCTAAGCACCACCAGTTCATTTGAAATGGATGTCAAGGTTTGATTATATATAAAGCTGCTCTAAAGCACAGTTAGATGATGTGTAACAAACACACAACCCATCTGTTTCACACACTGCTCCCTTTGGTCACAATAGGACTTCCCCCCTCCATACAGAAAACCCCTCAGACTCTGCCCCATTTTCCTGCTTTCAGCACATTTTTTGCTGTGCAAACAAAACTGAGCATCCCTTGGTTCTTCACTTTTCTGTTTTTCTTTTTCATGCATCTCTCTTCACATACACACACACACACACACACCTCTGTCCCAGGTCTCTCTTTAATGTAGCTTTCATTAAATGTATTACTTTCGAGCCAGCTATTCATTGGCTGAATAGACAGGCAGCATAAAAAAGGGAGGGGAGTTTTTCACTATTACAGTCATCCCAGACAAAGAAGACTTTTTGTTCTGTTGGGAAAAGAAAGGACATCTGACTCTGTGTATGGGTTGGGGTACACAAATGTTCATTGCATATGCACATGAGTGACCAGGTTGTGTTTTTTCGAAACAACTGTGACTTTAGCTGGATTAGACAGTGCTGTAGAAAATCCCGCATAACGCCCAGTCGGCCATGATGGAAATGTCAGCCTGAGAAGCTGGGGGTTTATGGGGGTTTCTTTAACTATGCGCACTTTTGAGCCTTAGGGACTTTTATACAGGGTTCCTATGTAGTTTGGAAAAGTATGGAATTTGATTTGAGTAATTTCGAGGTCTGGAAAAGTATGAAAAAAAAGCAGAGTAAGGGAAAATATTTGCATTTCCAGACTTTTGCCACTATTTAGTTTTCTGTAATAGTTTTCTGTAATTTAATGAAAATAAATTTATCATACAAGAAGTGTGTTTTCATGGTGACGCTCTGGCAATCTTTGAAATCACCAGCGAATTACCTGTAATAAAACATGACTAGCGTTCTGGCACCTGAGCAAACATTCGCAACGGGATTTCCCTCGCACAGCCCAGTAAGCCTGAGTGTTTTCATGGTGGCTGTTTAGGGATTTTTCAGTGATTGTCAAACATGACTGAATGAATTCAAGGTGCACTTTTTCATTATGCAAAAATGTAGGTTATAAGCATTTTGATATTAGAGGTACTACCCTAAGGAAAGCAATTTTGAGCAAGTAGATCTCTATTCATTCATGTGCATCCATGCTTTTGTTTTTCTTCATAGGAAGATTGTGGCAGTGACAAACAAAATAGGTTATAGTATATATAACTGTAATGTGTAAGCATGCTAAAAATTCCAGTGTGCATGTGAATGGTTTCTCAAGGGCACAAAAAAGTTCCTTATGTGCATGCAAAAGTCTGTATTTTTTATTTTAATGGGCTCTGTGTTGTCAAATATTTACAGATGACTGTACTACAGTATATACCAAATATAAAGCTGAAAATAATACTTTATTAACTATTTATATTAAACATGGTCTGAAAATCTACTGAGAGGTTTGGAAATTTGAGTTTGGAAAAGAATGGAATTTTGAAAAATGTGTAGGAACCCTGATTATAAAATAAACTTAAACTTGTTAGTTGTCCATTAGGTGAGCTGATAGCTTCCGCAGTCTTCGGCCATGCTAAGTTGTTTTCCCAAAGCAGGCTTTCCTTTCAAAATGGCACGCTGGCTGCTGCTGTTGCATGACATCATCACGCAAAGAAATCATCCAATGTTATTGGTCACGCATCTCGACCAATAAAATGGCTTCAATCCCACTCCTGCCACACCCCAGGTTCTGCACTCTCGCATCTGCATTTACAAGTGCTCAAGTGAGTTTTGCTACAGGAATATCGTGAAAGGAGTCGCAAAAGATCTGAGAGGCTGTTACTATATTTTTATTTTATATTTTGTGTCGGTGCCAATAGCCTTGTTGGTCTTGGTTAGTGCATCAACATATAGCGCAACTGTGCTCATGGAGACCCGAGTTCGATTCCCGCCTCGTGGTCCTTTGTCTATCCTGCTCCCCTCTCTCCACCCAACGCTTTCCTGTCAACTCTACACTGTCCTCTCACAGTAAAGACATAAAAGCCCATAAATATAAATAAATACATTTAAAAAAAAAAGTAAATATGTTTTACACATTTGTGTCTGCCATTTTGTTTATGTGAATGCCATTTTACACATTTGTAACTATTAATCTGCAACTTCGAATTCAAAACATGGGTGTTTTGATTATTGTCCATGTGTGCAAATCGAAAGATTCAGCTTTTCACATCAGAGCTGTGAGTGTAAATTTTAACTTACAAATACGAATATTAATATGGCAAGTTCTCACATTCAAATTAACAAGCTCTTAAGTTTTGCTGCTGTTTTACCTTCATACTAAATCAGCATTTTAGTTGATTATTGTCCATGTGTGCAAATCGAAAGATTCAGCTTTTCACATCAGAGCTGTGAGTGTAAATTTTAACTTACAAATACGAATATTAATATGGCAAGTTCTCACATTCAAATTAACAAGCTCAGTTTTGCTGCTGTTTTACCTTCATACTAAATCAGCATTTTAGAATGGGTGTCATGTGACAGTGAAGACTGGAGTAATGGCTGCTTCAGCTTTATCACAGGAATTTCTTTTGGAAACTGCAGTGATATGTACTTATTGGTACGTATTTCGCGTCTCGCGAAAATGTGCCCCCGGGTACATTTTTGCCATGAGACCAGGTTGAATAAATAACATTTTAAAATAAATTAAAATAGAAAAATTATTTTAAATTGTAATAATGTTTCACAATATTACTGTTTTAATTTTGAACATTAGTATAATTCCCTCTAGCGTCTGGTGGAAATGAAAGGTGGTGGAAATAACATTGTAAATAAAATAAAATTGTTTGGTGTTGTGGAAATGACATAGTGCCCAGTTTTGAAGAAACATATATCTGGTCACCAGCATAAGTTGCTAAGATGATGGTGTCACCACCAGCCTTCTTCTCTAGCTTAACTATAAATACTACCTTAGTCAACCAGCTTAAAGAACATGCTGGTCAGCTTGGCCCTTATGGCCTGGCTGTTGTAAATTAATGCTGTAAATAAGCTAATTTTTTCAGCAAGAGAAGTATTTCGAAATGACTTCATCTCTTTCTCATTATAGAACCAGATTAATCACTTCAGTCAAATAGAGACCAAAGGGTCCGGCGTGTCTCAAAAGTGTCCTTATTTGTTATTTTCTATACAAACATTTCAAATTTGCACAAAAAAAAAGCAGCTGTATTTTTTTCCATGCCAAGCTTGCAAGAGAAACATTGTGATCAAACAACATGACAGTTTCTAATATGGATGTGAGCTGTATCAAAGCACTGATGTGCTCTTTAATCAGGCTTTCTATCGTCCCTGGGGCTACAGTTGACACTTTTTCTCTTCATCCTCAAATTACAATCCTCCATACAGGGTAGGTCTGCAAGCTAAGTTGTATGCTTCAACAGCCGTGTTCAGCACAGTCCCCACGATTTCAGCACGGCTGATTATTTCTATTGGTTGGATGGAACCATCTGGAAGCAAGTATGGAGACATGCAAGGTCATGCCCAGACAGCAAGTGGTGGAGTCAGGCACAGATACTCGATTCCTTCGTCAGTGTGGCATAGGCTAACCCTCTCTAGGATACTGGCAGGGTTTGTAGAGGGAGGCTCGGACCCGCTCCGTTTTTTTTTTTTTTAGGGAAGGTGTGCAATTTTCCTTTCAGCACTAGTTAGGGTATGTCAACCTACAAGATCAGTTGTAAGACAACTGTTAATAGGTCAATGACGATAAAAAATAAATCTTTTAAAAATTTTCTCTTGTTTAAAACACATGCTAATTTATTAGAAATGTACACTTTTTATATGTTAGTTTATTTTTTTTACATACCATTTTCAAGAAAGGTCTAATTTTTTTCCCACAAGTTTCTGTATTTTAACAAATATCATGAATGATTAGATCTTAACATGAAGTTTGTGGGGAGTCAGACCACATGATATTGTGCAACCTGAATTAACCATCTCATAAAGAGGTCATATTATCTGACATTTTGAGATACGTATTGACCTTTGCACATAGTCATGAGGGTCTGCAGGAGTCCTTTTTTATTATATTTTATATTTTGCTTTTTTTCTGCAAGTTGTTTGGACCACATTACTTTTATTTTGCTAACAGAAGTTTTTTTTGTTGTTGTTGTTTTTTTCTAGATATTAATATGAAGTGAAGCAGTTTTGTTAGAATATTTTTTTAAGAAATAATATAATAAGTTTTCTTTTCAATAATTAGATTTTTATATCAAGGCAGTATCACCCTTTTTTTTACTTTATGCCCCCAGAAATATAATAACATGAATTTAATTCAGAAATTGACATGCTCATGCTCATCATAGAAGAGAAGTATTCAAGTCATTGTTATGTATGAATTGCATTTTTATTGTATTTTGATTACATTAATAGGACAAAGGCTAATTTATTTTAAGCACTCTTGCTACAGTTTCCCCCTATCTTCCTGTTTTCTTTCTCTTTGATCTCAGTCCATTTGGGTCCAGTCTGTTTTCCATTGCTGTTTTTGATTACCTTTCTATCCGAGTTTCATCCTAAATCCTGAAGCTTTGCAGTTGTGCTTGTCTCTGTGACTCCAATGACACTTTCTCCGAACACACAAGCATCATATTTCACTTTACACATGGCTAGTTTTGCCATAAATCATTTGAAAAGAAAAACATGTCAAATCTAATATTAAACTGAGGTGCTCTTTCGCTTTCACATTGAGCATTTGTTCCACCAGTCCATTTCTAAACGTTTATTATATTCTTGTTCACTTGGGATTCTGGGATATTTAGCCATGATTTTGTACTTTGTGTGTGTTGGGAAACTGGGCTGTCGGTTTCCTGGTGGAGGCTTATAGAAACCTGTCAGCTGGATTTGGTAAAGACTAAGTTTGCTTAAACTCTTAAGAGGGAGAAAGTGCATGGGTGTTTTGGAATAAGAAAAAGAGTGCGGATGTGTTGAGTGCAAAGAGGGAATGTAAAATTGTGTATTTGTGTGTCCATGTATGGCAGTCTAAAGTGTTCCTGGATGCTGAGCCGGTCCTGTTGTTTGCCAGGGTGTTGAAATGGGATCGAGAAAGATGGTCTGGGGTGACCAGTTGAGGGGAAATGGGGAATAGCACCCTTTCTGTCTGAAACATTTCACTGAAATAACAGACCCCCATTTAATGACCACTGGGCACTTCTGCCCCTGTAGTTGAGCTGCAAGAATGTGATCTCACCGCCTCAGCGGATGTACAGTCCAGCTTATTTGTGCGTGTTTAAGAGCACGGCTGAACCCTGACTGGAGTTGATTTCTCCAAATAAACCTGTCGATAGACATTTTCCTTGGCCGGTCCGCTGCGCAAATCCTTGCTATGATTGCCAGCTTAGACTATGGAGGCCGAGCGTTTGCGCTTTATTGTTTTTTAGCTCCCCTAAAATGGTTCAGATATTGAAGGTGTGTTGAAATCGTTTGCAATGGCAGCAAGGTCGCCCATTAGGAATGGGGTGACAGGGTTTTTCAAACTTGGCGAGCCAAGACGGCCTTCCCTTCCAGAAGTGTGTGGATGTGGGACGTCGCTGGCTGTGGTCTTTTTCTCTTCTGCTCAGGGTTGGGTTAGTGTAGAGGGGCGTACTCCACAGTAATGTACTGATCATCCCGGTCAAGTGCTTGTTCCTCTCACTGGGAAGTGTTATCGCAGATAGTTTGTTTGGTACGGATAAGAAAACTCTCCAGGTCTGAAAGGTCTCCAGGGAATTCTGGCATGTGCACATGAAAATATGTGCTCCTGCTCTCTGGTAGAGCAACTGCGATTACAACAGCAAACATGAAAATAGTCAACATGAAATAAAAAATGACCCTGTTTATCTTCTTAATACACAATCCTGGTCTTAAAGGGATAGTTCACCTGAAAATGAAAACTCTGCTGCCTTGGCGTTCCAAACCCATATGACTGACGTTCTTCTGCTGAACATAAAACACATAATTTAGTGAATATCAGCTTGGGTGAATTCAATACAAGGACATAGTGACTTACTTTAATGTCTGGTTAACGTAATAAAGGTTAACAGCAATAGCAGAAAATAATGATAGATTTGAAAAGAAACATTACCATTATGTTGAGATGCTCTCAAGGGTGAACTTGACCTCCACAGTACAAAGTGTGTGCATTCCACCTCGAACTTGCAATCAGTTCTGGCTTCACTTTGGCTTTGGAGGCTACTTTTCACAATTCAATCAATTCCCTATGGATAAAATCAAGTCCTGCCCTAAATGTTCTCTTTCACTCAAAATGTATGGTTGTAAATGCTATTTCATGTTGATTATAAGACAGTTTCCTTAACAGTTAGATGTGGGTTCTGGGAAAAATAATAAGACATTTTTTGTGTGTTACCTGGAGGGAACTCTTTTACACATCTGTTCCAGCCAGAACAGATTAAAAAACAGCGCTTGACACTCTACAGGTGCATTGAATTCTGGGAGGGATTCCAGCACCAACCGAAATGTAGGGTGTCACAGGTGAAAAGTATAAGATTCAGCAAAAGGAAAGAAGAAAGGATGAGTTACAGTCAATAAGAGATGAAACATACACTCATATGCGTATTTGTACTTGTCTAGAATGTTTCTGGCCTTTTTCTCCATTTATTTCCCCTTTTTACCACCTCTTTTATTTGCTGTCTGTATAATATTCCTATTAATTATAAAAGCCAGGACATCCATGAGCAGGTGACAAGTGGAATGCTCTTAGCGTGTCATGCAAAAGCACAGGGTTTAAATAATTCAGCCCTATATACTGAACATGCTATGTTTACCCGACTATAGTGCTTCTTTTTATATGTGTGAAATGCTTTAAAGTGTGTTTCAACTTGACTGCAGTGGCCCATGATTTCCTTGGTGTTCTCTTGCCCTTGGCAATCATGTAATATTGAAAAGTTCTTCATCTTTTCTTCATCTTCTCTTCACTTCTTCTTTTCTCATCACTTTTGCTATCTTTGTTTCAGCATGCCCTTCAGGTTTCTTCAAGACAGCACAAGGTGACGAGAAATGCCTGCAGTGTCCAATCAACAGCCGCACAACCAACAACGGAGCCACCAACTGCGTCTGCCGAAATGGATATTACCGCACAGACTCGGACCCCTTAGAGATGCCCTGTACAAGTGCGTCCTCTCCGCTTTGTCTCAAACTGCATGTAAAACATACTTTCAAACTATATTTTCCAAACTCTCAATGTGACTCATACCTGTAATTTAATCAATACTTGTAATCAATATAATAGTAATAATAATAATAATAATAATAATAATTTTATTGGTATGAAAAAAAAATGAAATAGAAAAAAATATTTCATTTTAAATAGTATTTTTAATCTTTGAATATGTATCTTGCACAAAATTAATTTTTAATTAATCCCAAACAGATTAAATTATAAATAAATTGACACTAAATAGAAAAAATTGAAAAAATGAGTTGCAAACATGTTAATGGACTGCAGCATTTAACTAAATTTTTTTGAAATATATATATAAAAAAAAAAAAAAGTGAATCTTTTTGCACATGATTGCACTGAAAAATCCATACAAGCTGATTCACTAAAATGAACAATACATACCTATGCTACATATGAGAAAAAGGTAGGAAAGTTTGATTATTGCCTAACCCCTCTGGCTCACTTTCATTGTCATTATCCTTACAGCATAGCCAACAACACACCTCTTTTTCCACCACATGTAAACAGCAGCCTTTTCTGTCTATTCTCACTGACTTGAGATCAGGCAGATAAAAACAGACCTGTGGCCTTATTATTGAAACAGATGAGACCATGAAGACGAAGAGAGAGAGGCAGACAGCTCCTTATGCTGTTGTGAGCGGCATGTTTTTGTCTCTCCCTGAAAGAGGCAAGGTGGGGGCAGAGAAGAAGGAGAAAGAAAGGGAAGAACAAGACCGCTTCTTTACAAAAGCCATTTGCAAAAGCTTGGCCCTGGGAGGAGAGCAGCTGTTGTGAATAAGAGAGCAGTATCGCGTCACAGAGCTGAAGCTCAGTGGGCCTTGGTTTGATTACAGAGAGGAAACGGCAGCCTTTACCGCCCACTAACCTGGGAATGGGATGTTTAGAAACAGTTGTGCGTGCAACAAAGCTGTAGTTTCAAGACAGAGATGCCTCTTAATGGCTCACAACTGTAAAAAAGTAATCAATTGGGGCCTTCCTTTTTTGGGGGCTTTTTTAAAAGGGTAAAAGGCAGTGGGTTGTTTCTTGATTACCTCACATGGCCCTAGAGGAGAACCCAGAGTAATTGGGAGCACATGCCGGCTGAAGATAAACATGGGGTATTGTTAGTTTTAGTTGGGCTGTCAGTCAGAAGGAGATCTTGGAGGTGCGTTTGTTTGGGGTGCTCTTACTCTCCTTCAGACATACTGTGTGTGTGCCTGAGCAAACACAAATGATGTTTACAAACACGGGAACAGAACGGAAACTATTTGACTAGACCCAAATAAGCCTATGATTTGTGCAATGTTATCTTAATTTCAATTAGTATGATGAAAATACATGAGAAAATACACATGGAAATGCACACAATAAACATTGTTTCATTGTATAATTCAGTCCCTTCCAAAGATGAAAACCGAAGTCGACAGAGCCATGGCTTAGCGGTTAGCAAACGTTCTGAACATTTGGGCTGTGTTGGGGGTTCAAATCTGACTGATATTTCCTGATTTCCCCCCCTCCTTTTCTTGCCTTCATTTATTTATCACTTTAAAGTCCTTTTAATAAAGGTTAGATTTTATATTTATTTATTTATTTATTTTGAAAAGCAGTATCTCAAGTCTGAAAACATGTTTCATTTGAACTACAAAAAATACAGAAGAAACAAAACTAAGAAAAAAATACAAATTCCAAATAATTATAAAAAACAAATAAATACAATAAAATATATGTATTAAACAAAAAACACAATTAATATTATTATTATATAAATAATATAATAATATTATTAAATGTATATAATATTTTTCCTCTTTTAAACATTAAGATAGATGTCAAAT
>NW_015638024.1:615656-649794 GCF_001515625.1 Sinocyclocheilus rhinocerous | reverse complement strand
CTTGTTTGTTTTCTAGCTGTGCCGTCGGCTCCTCAAAACGTCATCTCCAGTGTGAACGAGACGTCGCTAATGCTGGAGTGGAATCCTCCGCGGGAGACTGGCGGTCGCGATGACGTGGTCTACAACATCATCTGCAAGAGCTGCGGAGGAGGCAGAGGGGGCTGCACGCGTTGTGGGGACAACGTGCAGTTCGTTCCACGGCAGCTGGGTCTCACAGAGACCCGGGTCTTCATAAGTGACCTGCTGGCCCACACCCAGTACACTTTTGAAGTCCAGGCTGTCAACGGAGTATCAGACCAGAGCCCTTATTCACCCCAATATGCATCAGTCAACATCACTACTAACCAAGCTGGTAAGTCCACACCTTCAGTGTTTTATTTATTTTAGATCCTGATTACACTCTTTGGCTCGCATACCACCATGTCACCATGAGATTAGACATTTCCAAATTTCCAAAAACTCAACGTGATGCACGTTGAATCGGATCCAAACCATTGTGGGACAGATTATCCGGAACCTAGGATCTCTCCAGCCAATGGTGACTTTTAATGAAAAACAGCTTCTTGCTACTGATTAGACAAACCTTTTTTCCCCCTCGTGAAGCAGTGGCCGTGGCTGGGAGTCATCGTACAATCAGACGCTGCCATTGCAAAGGCAACAGAAGTCTGCTTTTTTCCACTCATGCCGTTGTGGTTTAGATTACTGTGTTCCAATTATTTCAGAGGGGCTGCATCATTGATTTGTATTTTAAGTGTCTGTATGAAATGTGCGGTTGATCGTGCCAGATCAGAACTGGGAGCTCTTATGGGCTCAAACAGAGACAGCTATTATTTTATGTTCCTCATCCCTGCTGGCTACAGACAGATCATCAAACCCATCCCTGCTTTAGCCTAGTAAAGCTCCTTTTTCTAGCGTTTGACAGTATTTTAATTGGTTGTGACACATCGCTAACTTCAAAATTCAACAGTTTTCCAACATTTGCATCACTCAGGGGAGGTTTTAGCCAATCTGTTGTGCAAAAAGCATGCTGGAAGAGATGTTTACAACTGACGAGACTCTTGACCCGAAGCATGAGTAAGCATGAGGATTGAGTAGATGTACATATGTTGTGTTCTCATCATCACACGTATCTTGTATAATCAACTAGTGCACATGCACACATGACCTCCTAACTAAGTTCACTCGAATTCATTCAGTCAGCTGCAGAAATACAATTAACACAGAAATGTGAGCGTAGAGACAGTGTGCTAAATACTGTCACTGAAACTCGAGTTAGAAAACATACATGTGCGCAGCAGGTCTTAGAGGTGAAAGGCGGATTCAGACGCACTCTCATAAACTGACAGGGGGATCCTGTTAAGACTTCAACTTTTTACATTCAGTCTCTCAACAGTTACAGTAAGTGCACTTGAGACATTTAGGGGACTTGTGAACGTATGTGAAACTGCCATGAGAGCTGAATGATGAGGCTTTCAATGTTTCTTTGAACAAGAAACGACTGATCGGCTGAAAACAGAAGGATTGTTAGATTCGCTTCAACTGAGTCAGCTGAACGGCATCTTTGAAATGAAAGCCAACTTTTTCCCCCCAAGCTTTATGGGTCCACATATTCTTCTTGAAGAACCGCCTAGAATTTGTGCCATTTTACCCAAACCTTACATTTATGTTACATTATTGCTCATAAAAGCACACTGGGGCTGCAATTAATACTTAAAAGTCTTTTTTAAATATTTCAGTATTTGTAATTTCATTTTTCATTTAATTCAACCCCATTCAAAAAAGGGTAATTTCAGTCATTTTTGTGTTTTTTTTTCCCCCCAGAGGTACACTTATAATTTTTTCAATGTCAAAACAGTTTTTTTTTCTTCTTATTGCTGTGATTTTAATTTTCTCATTGCTTGCAAAATGAGTAACAGCCCTGGGCTGCGTTTCCCAAAAGCTTTGTAAGCCTAAGAAGACAGATTTATGCGGTCACCTGCAGGACAATCGGCAGATTACACCTTTAAATTTATTCAAGTGCAATGTGATTATAATATAAAGTTTTGATTGTACTTTATTGTACACTTTATTACTCGTTTTTATTAATTTATAAATGAAATAATTAAAAACGGCAGAAAAAATAGAAATACACATCTAAATTAAATGACTGAACAAAAAATTAATAGAAGATGTAGGATATTGTATTATTAGTATGTAAAGTATATTATACGTATAAATATAATATAATGTAATATAATATAATATAATAGTTATTATGTCCGAGTTGTCTGAAACGCAGCATTAGGTTAACATTTCAATAAACGAGCGTGTACTACAATTACTAGCCATTCTATAAGGTGACATTTCAGCACTTGACAAACGGATAGTGACTCCTAAGTAGCACTTAAAGCACGGCTACGTGCGATTGCATTAAGTGCATTTTTGGGAAACGCACGTGAAACAATAACGAACGATAGTAAAATGACTCGTAGAAAACGCTCTTAAGCTCTAAGATCAATCGATATCGAGAAACGCAGCCCTGGGTGGTGTACTTTGGTGCTTACATACTGGGCGGACTAGATTTCTGATCTCCTATTAGTCATTAATGGCTAAATATGGGTGGTCATGTTATGTGATTTTAGCATTGTGTTGTCAATATGGTAAATGCTGTGTTTGTACTGACGAGTAAGTTTTTTAGTTGTTAAAATTACAATATATTTTCATGGAACATCTGGCAATTTTATCTCAGAAGATAAATGTGATTTCTTATTAAATGTCCATTTGGGGGCCATATTTTCACCTTTTTTAGTCCATTTATTCTTTCATCAAAAACAGTTGGTTAGCATGATAATTCTCCCCCCTCTCTCTGATCTTAAAATTAAACATGTAGATTTTGATAACATAGTTAGTTATTGATCTTCTGCATGAAACTGGGATGTAAACTGAAATCACAGCTATAGACAGAAGTATATGTAAGAATCAATGGAAAATGTAAATATATACAGTACAAATATGTAGTTAGAGAAACAAGTAAAATATTTTATACAGTGTGCAGAAAGTTAGGTTTCATTTTTAAATGATTGTGATGATAATCATGACTATTGTTGTTGTTGTCGTTTGCTAACCTCCACATATAAGTGGTACATCAAGGTGGGCCATGTTGCTGAATGTTTGGGTTTATATGTGAATGTGAACTTTCATGCATTAATGTGAATGTAAAATGTTAGCTATAAGTTAATTAAATTGTTTGTAAATATCCAGAATTAATCAACAATAGTTAAGCTGTCCCATGATAATGTTTCAGTGAATGGACTGACTTGAGCACTTTATTTTAAATTTTAGAGTAGATCTACTTAGTACACTTAATTATTTTATTTCAAAAGAGCAAGCAAAATCCAATTTTCCACAATATGGCTCCTTTAATACCTTTTACATAATGAATTACTATTGCTTTTATATAATTTTTATAGAAAGATTGTTCTCCATATGTTTTCACTCGACAGTGCCCTGCTCTAACCCGTGCTTTCTTCGTTCTGGGGTCCCTCCCTGCTGTTGGGACGTTCTTCCCCCACTCCGCCTGTCACTTTGGATTAGTAGCCCCGGACCTCCATCAGGGAGAGCTGTGAAAGTACTCACTCCAGCTCCCTGTTAGCGCGGACCGGGCCCCCTGGGACAGGGCACTAGGACTGAGGGGCCTGGGTCAGGCTGTCCGGGCCTTTAATTTCATCTGGATTGGAGGGCTTTGGGGTTACATAAACATCTTGTCACCCCTCATTAGCAAAGGCGGCTTCGAGCTTCCCCCTTCTCGTTTTGTGCTCGCAGTAGTTTGTTTTGTCCATGTCCATGTGCAAGCATTAATTAGGCACGTTTTTAAGCCTGGCTGCTGAACAGGAAAGGTATGTTCTGCAAGAGAAACAAACAAATAAGAAAATTAGAAGTGATTGCCGTTAAAAGTATTTGTTTTCTTATGTGAGTGGCCCCCTTTTAGATCTTAGGCTCGATGATGAGATTTGCGGTAGACAGATCAATTGAAATTCCTATTTTCTGATTCTCTCTCTGTGCTCTGGCATTGTTTTCAGGATGTTTCTCCACAGCTGCTGCTATCCTCCTCTCCCAGGCCTTTTCACACTGTCCATAATGATCTCACACACAATACAGTTGAAGCTCGACTCAAATGGCCAAAAGGACAGCAGACAAAGGGAGCAAAACTCTGAATGTTTGTATGCTGTATGGTCTTTAGAGCGCGAGTTATACTTATGTGTGATACATCATGGGCTTAAACTGTCCTCGTGCACACTTATTAGGGGATGAACGATTCATGAACACTGCTATTATGGGGAGAGTGTTATGATCTTGGCCTTGGAGAATTCTTTTCCAGATCTTGATGAATTATGACCAGACTGCCCACTAAGTATCAGGTTGGTGTTGTTCTGTGCATTGACCCAGAATGTAGTAGTAAGTAAAGCTGCAAAAAACTGCTTGGTTCACTTTCTTCTGCCATTTTTCACTGCTGAGGAATTTTTGTTTTGTTTTTTTGTTTTTTTTCACGACGCTTTTATTATCTAGGCCAGTGTTTCTCAACCAGTGGGTCGCGACTAAAAAAGAGGGTGTGATAAGATTGTGAACATCAAAAGCAATAAATCATGGCAAACTGTATAACTGTGCGCAAGTTAAATATGCTTACCACTGATCCTGATATGAAAAAATGTAGACCATTTCAACTTAGAAAAAAGTGAGCAAAGAAAAACCTTTCAAAGTTATTAGGCATTTTGGACAGAATGAACTTGGTCATTGTAAAACTGTGTCAAGGGTCCTTTAACCTTTTAAAGACCCTCAAACTTTTTTCATCAGAGAATCAATTGGCAGAAAAAAATCTGCCAACCTCTTATTTGAAGGGTTTTGAAATTTAATGGATAAAATGTAATTCACTTTGAAGTAGCCTGAATGAGTATTACTGATTAAATGGAGCCCCCCAACAAATAAATATATAGAATGTACTTAAGCACACAAAAAAGTATGACCATATTTCATTTCTGCACACTTTTTGTCTTAGTTTTGAAAAATATGTCTTGTTTTATCATTTACAAACTAACCGTTATTTATTAAATTTATTTAGCTAGACATGTGGTATTTAACACTTGGTTTGATGATTTGTTGTAATACAGTGGTGTGCATACATTATGTGGCTTAAGTGTCCTTATACATATTAGTGTGATGATAATCAACAGCAACAGCATGAGCAGCAATCTGGATCAGTGTCCCTTAGAGGTCTAAACAAAAACAGCATGCTTTGCCTTTATTGGTTTAGTGATTTGTATTAATTATGGCACACCAGAAAGCTTAACAAAGCCGTATTGAAGAAAGGCACAATGTTTTATTGAGGCAATTTTACAGAGGCAAACTGGAATGAAGGCCTTGAGCTCTGGGCAGCTACAGTAATAGTGCAAGTCTGTGTCAGGCAGCTGGAGACACAAAGACAGCTTTTACCTTTCCCTTCTTCTTGCCTTTCCTCCCTTGTCCCCTGCAGCTCTGCATCAACAGGGCATGTAATGTTAATCAGTCATCAAGTAAACCCAAACGGACTCCAGGCCCTTCACTTTACTCTAACACACACATTTGAGACCGGCATTTATCAGGGCAAGTATAGAAAACGTCCGCCCGGCTGTCCCTCTCTTCTGGAAGTTTTATTAGAGCAGTGTGTGACAGATCACCTGCAATTTGTGATTTGCCTACAGTCGGGAAGCACTTGGGAAGTGCCACTCAAGGGGTCGTTTACAGAGCCACATGGCTCAGTCAGTTTCACTTTATACATATTTCTGTTCTTCCCCATGCAGAGATGGATTAATGGAAATGAAAAATCAACAATTTATTCACTAACGATATTCACTAAGCACCATGTGGTTGAGCTTTACTTCATTTGCCATGTCCTGAATTCATTACACCACTGTATTTTGGAGAGATATTTAGAAAATTGTTTAATGATGGTTTTACGAATCAACCAAATTTTGTATAATAGTTATAAAACAAATTAACCACATTTAATAAACATATTTTTTAAATAAATGAAAAAAAAAGAAAATGAATATATTTAACAAATTGTCAGAAATAAATGTAATAAATAGAATCATTACAGTTATTGCCATTTGTTAATCTTGGTTAATGTTAATTGTTATTATATTATATTATTGATTATATTACATTATATATGCTGTTGTGTTAGTTAACTTTTTTAAATAAACATTAACCTACAATAAAATTTTTAAATAATAATAAAAAAGTTGTTCATTGTTAGTTCATAATACTTCATGCATAAACTGATAATGATAAGATAATGAATTTAACCTAATTGTAAAGAGTTACACATCTGTTTTAAACGTTTACGTAAAATTTACAGTATGTGGGCATGTTTCCAGTCTAACGCACTGTTTGAGCGTAACAGTTGTTGTCCACCACGGCAAACTCCTGGCAACATTAGCTCCCGGCCATTAGCTTTCTGCATGAGAGTCTGGCACACCCAGATAAACGGCCGACCCATATGCCGTTTCCGTCTGCCAGCTCACTCCGTACTCTATTGCGTCATTCAGCATTATACACCCCAGATACTGTTTGTTTATCCGTTTCATTAGCCCAAGGTGAGCAGTACCGCATGTGTCAGGCTTTGCTTAATACCTGAGGAAATGAATTGGTTCCTTATCAGATGGGGGAATCATTGTATGACTGAATTACATTATGCAGAGTCGGGTCTGGTAATCTGGCTCAGGCGCTGTCGGGTGCTGGTGGAAGATTTATGACTTAATTATCTTCAGAATTACTTTAGTGAACTCCCGTCGGGCCACCAGAGGCAGTGATGCCACCGGCAGCCTCCGGAGAAAGTGGCGATAGTGAGCTAGATGATTCTATTGCCATGTAATTGAGAAGTGCACTCTTGTACTTTACTCTCTTGACCTTAATGTCGAGAAAGACGTCCATTTTAATATTCAGTATGTGCGTACTTTGGTAAGGCTTTCAGATGGATATAGATTGCCACCTGTAATGCTGAAGAGCTAGCCTGTGCTTTTTTTTTTCACCTCAGACATGGATCTTTCCCCGAGAAGGCTGCCCTTTTCATGCCGTGCATCACAAATATAAAGCGGGTGGCCGATGTGGGAGCACTGTGACAGAAGGTGGCAGAGAGGGCACATATGGAAGGCGCCAGGTGGGGTCAGGGGGCAGCCGGTCAGGAGACTGCACCGGACACCTGGAGCACTGGCAAAGTTCAAAATCACAGCTCCCATCCCGTCACATGCTGTTGCATACTAATCACATCAGGTGTCACTGGAGGAAAGCAAGGGCTGTTTCATTTGCATTAGCCAGGGAAAAAGGCATTCATAAGTATGCAGGGCAGGCTGCTGGAGCTGTTGACTATGCAGTGACCAGTGCATAAAATATCCATTTCATTATGCATGTGTACCGAAAAAAACGATAATATAAGTGGATTGTTGTAAATTTGAAATCTTGGAAATTTGCGTAACGCTTTGATGCTTAAAAATATTTTGTGTATGCATCAAAATACAATACAACATGGATTCTGTGTTTAAATCACTTTCATTTAATCAAGGCCGATAATGTTCACAAAGAACAGTGTATTTTGCTGTAATTATTCTGTATTAGCAAAGTACCACAGTGACAGGTGCAAAGGCTCAATTAGACATGTTGATTTATTGCTGGAAGTGGAGAAGTTAATCATGATGTTCTGAAATGTTTAAAAAGGCAGAGAAGAATAAACAAATGTCTAGTGTAATATGTGAAACCGCTGTTTGATATGACCCTGAAATTCATTGAGGATTTAAAATATACAACAAACACCCTCTCAGGGCTCTACGGGTACTTTTCTTTTTTTGGGAGCACAGCACACCTTCTGATCAATAAAAAAAATTAGCCTTCCTATGACGAGGTGATATTTGACTCCTTAAAATGACTTACAGGGGCTTTTTTTTTTTTTACCTTTGTACTGCCATTTTTCTAACTTTATTAAAAGAATGTCATCTTTTTTGTCAAATTCAAAAAAATATTTTTATAAGCTTTTTCAAAATGTTTCATTAAAACAATAGAATAAGAACAAGTAGAAGAATAAGTTACCAATCAAATGAAATCAGTATTAACAAAATTCAGTTGTACTACAGAGGTGGCACAGAAGAGCACAAAAGTGGCTTGTAGTTATATTTTCAGACGTTTAATGAGGCTCAGAGGTGGCATGAGTGCAATTAAATTCATAAATTCAAGTTGAGATTAATGTTTTAAATATACAATTTTGAGAAATATTAAATGATTTAAATAACTGAAATGACACTTTAAAAATGAAACTAAAAATTCATTCAGGAACGAATCAAGTGACTGTCTTTATGAATGGGCAATTGAAGCATTGACTCATTAGATTAATTTAAAAATGCACATTCATTCATAAACGAAACACTGCTGTGTTTGCTTGGAGATTGCTATTTTCGTTGACGAAATAGAGCAAAATCAGGCAACAGTGTTGTAGTCAGGCAATGTAAGTCACTTAATATTAACTTCTTGTTTATTGAACTGTTGTATTAAATTAATATCACATTTGCAAACTCCCTTAATAATCATTAAAAGCTGTCACTCACCTTAGTTCACCGCAATCTCACATAGTTCCATTATAATCAATGAAGCTCTCTACACTGCACTATGAATCTGTTATTTACAGTCTACACTTTGTTTGTTATTATGAGAGGATTCGTGAGCTTGCATAACTCAGCACTGAACAAAACTCCAGTGTTTTGAGCAGTGAGTGGATTCTGATTAACATTGCGTTCAAGGAATCAACAGATATGTCTGTGATACATTACTCAATGCTGCAAAAACGCATTGTAAGTAATTTGGTAAATAAAATTTGCATTTTAGGTAATTTTTTAGACCAAGATCCTATAGACTAAAATCACATACAGACTTGGGCTCACATGATTAGCTCACTGTGCTAAGTCTTGACCCAAATAAATCATGGCAGGATCACAAAATCGTAGGAGTTAATATAATTTGTCCTGCTCTCTGTTAACAGAAAGAACAAGAGTTGAACAGGTTCCTTTGTTTAGATGTGACGTGCCAACAGACCTCTGGTTGTCTGTGAAGATCATGAGATCTGTCAGATGGCAGTCGATATACATCATACCCATTGATTATGCATCTATGCATAAAAGAAGGAATGCTAATGCACGTCATTGGACAGCTGCCATTTGCAGACTTACCCAGGTTTTCTCTAAACACCAGAGTTCCTAGAGCAGCGAAACTGTACAGAGGGTTTCAGATTAGACTCAAACTCTCTGTAAGTGTCTGCAATCTTTTTAAGACGCTGAAGTGCCTATTTTTGAATTAGCTTATGGTGTGTATATGAGTACATTAATGCTTCAATCTTTTCCAGTGCAGATGGTTTAAAGCTTGATGAACTGACAAGGGGGTGCGCTGCTTTACGGCACTGGAAATGCTGTACTCTGTGGAGACATAAAACCCTCAATCCAATACAGATGGGAAATAGGGACGCCTGCCAGACGCACTGTTTCTCTCTGCATTTGTTTTTTTTTAGGAATCTAAAAGTTACATGCAAATGTAGCGGGTTCTTCCCCTCCTTTCTGGCTCTCTCTGGACGGGAGTCTTGTAAATAGGGGATACTCGCAGTGTACGCTCCTGCGCAGTAGAGATACAGCAGCTGCTGTCAGATTGTGCTGGGAAAAACTTGCCGTGGGGAAGTTTTACTGTAAAAGGTTCTGGGGAGTCGATGGGGGTGGATGAAATTTATAAGCACTGACCTGCAAGGGCTACTTCTACCAACCTTACCAAATCACTATGTCGCTCTTCCACACCACAACTCAGCTCCAAATGAGATCCACATGCCTGCCAAACCTATTATACAGACCCATAATGAAGAGCCAATGGGATTGAGAGAACATTCCACATCAGTCAGAGCCTTTTATTTGATGATTAAGCCGAGCTTTTGGTTACACATTCTTTGCTCACTCACTGGTCTAAAAGTTACATGCAAATGTAGTGGGTTCTTCCCCTCCTTTCTGGCTCTCTCTGGACGTGAGTCTCATAAATAGGGGACACTCGCAGTGTAAGTTCCCGCTCAGGAGAAGAACAGCAGCTGCTGTCAGATTGTGCTGGGAAAAACTTGCACTCTGGGGAAGTTTTACCATAAAAGGGGCTAGGGGAGTCAATGAGGGTGGACGAAATTTATAAGCACTGACCTGCAAGGGCTACTTCTACCAACCTTACCAAATCAAGACCCATAATGAAGAGCCAATGGGATTGAGAGAACATTCCACATCAGTCAGAGCCTTTTATATGATGATTAATCCAAGCTTTTGGTTACACATTCTTTTTTTCGAGTTTTTCTCGAGTATGGCCCTGTATGATTTCATAAAGGGCAGGATTTCTTGAATGTGCATTTCTCCAGGAAGAGCGTACCCACACATCAACCAGAGCGAGAGCAAGAGCACGCCCATCAGTGTGCTTCATTCGGTTCAAGGAAGTCGTCGGGAACCGATTTTGGATCGAATATATATGGCTGGATCTGATTTTTAGCCATAGTTAATTTAAGTCAATAACGTATTTGTTCCTGTTTTATTTATGTCGATGTCACAGCTTGCAGACGATCGCTATGCAAAAGCTTCGCGTGTTCGTGGCCCACGAAATCCAGGAGCTCGACTGTTTTCAGAGAGAAGCAGTACACCTGTATCTGTCTTTTATAAATCAGATAAAACTAAAGACACTTCGGAGATATGAGGGATGCAATACTCTATAGGTACTCAAGATTAACATGAGACTAAACATAAACAAAATCTACTCAGAGTAATGGCTACTTTTTAGCCGTTGATACTTAATGAATTATCAAAAACCACTGAATCAAATTGGAGATCCATGGAGTAAAAATAATAAAGCAATACAAACATAATTTGCTTTCCATTTATTACTCAAAAGACACTTACAGCAAGTGAAAAATATCTGCATATATGCATCTAAATATATACAGCTTTTGATTGGTTAGCACAATTTTGTTTCTCAATGTTGTTTCTTAATCACCACATTTAACACTAGAACTACCGGAATTCTATAACTACTAGAATGGCCATAGTGGTCATTCTGACCGTTCATACTATACTGAACTGAATGGCATTTTTGTCATATCATATTTACATTTGAAGCTTCTTCTGAGGTTTTACAATGAAGCTTTGAATGTCTGTTGTCGTATTTTATGACGTCATCACCCTAAAAAATATGATATGTTTTGTAATATTTAAGTGTGTAAGAGCTACGTAGACCGCTCCCGAATGTGCGTGTCTCGCTTTGTGTCGGGAAGCGGGAGAGCAAAAGTTTTTCACCGCAGTGAAAATGTTGTATTTGAAAGTCTAAATGCCAACAAATATGAACTGATGCAGAATATTTTGTCACTAAAAAAAAAAAACCTAATTAGTTTATTTCACAATGTCAGTCTTGTCGGGGCTAAAATTAGCCTATATGCATTAGCTATAGCATTACACTAGCATAAAAATAATAATAGCCATTATTATTATTATTATTATGGCTATGGCTATTTTATCATAACATTGAAGTAGACTTCTGAATGTCAGCAGTTGTTGTATTGGAGGTGTCCACCTGACTTTTTTTACGAACAAAAATTTTAGCTTAGCAATAGAATATAAAAACAACTAGAACAAAAGTTGCTAGGCAACAGTGTGTAAGAGCTACGTAGACCTACGTAGTATTTTCAACCGCGGGAAAAATCCGCAAAAGCAAAAATTATACGCTGTCTGTAATGTGAACGGTCAATTTGACCGCTTTGGCCATT
Organism: Sinocyclocheilus rhinocerous; assembly: GCF_001515625.1. NCBI lineage: Eukaryota > Metazoa > Chordata > Actinopteri > Cypriniformes > Cyprinidae > Sinocyclocheilus > Sinocyclocheilus rhinocerous. Next base: position 637,970 of record NW_015638024.1, on the reverse strand, counting down.
CAAGGTAGAAATACTCAGAACTCTTTTGTATTTTATAATTTTAATAAAACAACAATGTTATAATAAAATATACACACATTCAGGAAAAGTCAGGGTATTATAGTTATATGGGTTTTATTTCAACAAAGTTATTACATTTTAAAATTTAAAAAATGACTGCCTTGGTAGTTCTAGTGTTAAGAAACACTATCGAGTCCATAAAACACACCAAAACTCCACAAAGCACAACAGGTTTATGGTTTAGAACATTTGTTCAAACAGAACACACACCGGGAAAATTGACTGCAATGGACCGTTCTACGGGAAGTAAATTAAGCCTTTAAATAAAAGCGTTATTGAGCTGTTGTTTACATTGTCATACAGGCCCGGATCTACAGTAGTGCTAGCTCAAACGAAAAACAAGAGCATCCTCAGTTGAAGCTGTAATAATAGCATATTGGCTAAACAGATTTGGCAAACGATCCAATATGTATTTGTGTTTGCACTCTGGAGAGTGCTTAAGGTTTCTATTTTCAACAAGTTTTTGCAGCGTTGAGCAATGTAACCAATCACAGACATTTCTGTTGATTTTTTGAACTCAACGGCCAATCAGAGGCATATTTAAGGTAGAATCCACTCACCACTCAAAACACTGGAGCTGTCTATTGCTGTGCTCTGCACGCTCTCAAATTATAACAGTGTAGAAACGATGTAAATAAGATATTCAATGTGCAGTATAGAGAGCTTCACTGACTATAACAGAACTTTGTGAGATTGCGATAAACTAAGATTAGTGACGGCTTTTTAGTGATTATAAAGAGAGAGCTCGTTGGTCCATACCAATGGACGGGACAAAAAATATATGTCATTGCTTCACCCCTGCTCACTGTTCACCCTCTCCCTAATTATCACTCATTACACCTATTATTAAGAACTCGGTCTCAGATGACACTTATCTGTAGATTTAATATGTAGATGTATGTGTAGGCATTCACACACACAGTGCAATATTTTATTATGTAAATTAATAAATAAAAATGACCATTTTATTTAAAAATCATAATTGCATTTACACAAAAACATTAATTATGTGGGATTTTTTTTGTGTTTATGCATATATATGCAGTGCCATTCAAAAGTTTGAGGATAGTAATTTTAATATTACAATTCAAAATAACAGTTTTATATATTAATATATTTGAATGGATATTAGTCTTATGTCAACACTGAATTTTTAGCTATTACTCCAGGCTTCAGTGTCACATGATCCTTCAAAAATCATTCTAATATTCTGATTTGCTGCTTTTCTTCTGATTTGAAGAATTGTTTATTATCACAGTTGAAAACGTTTGTGCTGTTCTAATAGTTTTGAAACTATGAAACATTTTTTCAGGATTATTTGATCAATGGAAAGTTCAAAAGAACCACATTTATTTGAAAAAGATTTTGTGTAACAATCTAAAAGTCTTTACTGTCACTTTTTATTTTAATGCATCCTTGCTGAATGAGTATTTATTTCTTTAAAAAATCTTATTATTAAATCTGGCATCTTTTATGAAGTTTTAATTAACGTTAAAAAATGTTTCACAATTTATGCATTTTATTGTTTGGAATTTTGGGCGTAGTATTTGTTAGGATTCTACGAAAGAATCCAGCATGACGTGGCTGGCTGTAGTTATAATGGCTGAGAGGCACTTATTTACCAGCTTCAATTGGATCAGAGCTCAAGAATTGTTTTTTTTTTGCATGCAAGACCATGCCCCAGTAAAGACCAATAAACTTATATGAGTGGAATAAACTCGGTAAACCCAGTATATTATTTATTATAGATCTTGTAGACGTTGAAGTAAAGATATACTGGCACAAAGGCAGGAATTGGGCCTCAGAAACTGTTGCTTAATTGTCATAAAGGGTGCAAAAACCCCAGTGTCTATCATATTAGATTCAGAAGAATAGCTCATATAAATTTTGATGCCCAGCACTGTGATGATTAACCAATGAACTGTTTGGATATGTACAGTGTGTATCTATAAGCTCATCATTATTCCATCCAACTTTTAAACATGACTGTTCCATCCCATCTTATCGCCCATATGCAAATGTTATCTATTCCTCATGCTTATGTTTTCTGCACCTCACACTCAGAGACTACGTGTAGCGCATAGTGTGATTGTTCCAATGTGTCCGAACACTCCATCTGCCAGGAAAAAGTTAAGCATCTAGGCTTGCAGATAAATAGTCCTCATCAACTGTACCATAGAGAGCAATTGTGTGGAAACACTGGAATTCTACAAAAGTAGAACGGACATTTTACTAGCTGTGATAATCATGACTGTGAGTGCACTTTCTTGGCTTAGAGGGTTTTTAAGTTGTCACTTTCTTACCCATGATTCTACTGTTTTCCTTTCATTTCAACTGTGATGCCCTGTAACTTTCAGTGATGGGCGGCTGTCATTCCGCAATGAGGAAAACATCCCCCGGTAACCGGAAAACCTTAACAGTCTGCCTTCTCAGCTCTCTCAAATCAGCATATGTTCACCCCTAATGAGCTGTTGTACATGCTCTGACTTTGTTTGCATTAGCCCAGATTGGATTTCCAGAGACAGGCTGGGCGTGATATAAATGCAGCACACAAAGCGCATATGTCAGCCTTTAAAGGGGACATCGGATGCGCATTTTCCACAAGTTGGTATGATACTTTAGGGTTTTAATGACAGCATCCCATTTCGGTGCATGTCTTTTTAAATGATAATGAGCTACTGCTCACCCCACCCCTCTCTTCCATGGGGGAGTTCGTATATGGCTCAGAGGTGGTCTTATTCAAATAGCTAGCTATCTACATAGAAACCGGCTGCAAATTGAAACAGCTCGCTGGATGACAGTTTCAAACTCAGACAGCTCATAACAAACTGACTGTGTGTTTTCTTTTCAGCTTTTCTGATCTAGCAGATACGCCAGAAACCTAACTAAATGCAAAAAAAGCTAAAAAAAAAAAAAATCATCCGATGTCCCCTTTAAAGGGGTCATATGATGCTGCTAAAAAGAACATTATTTTGTGTATTTGGTGTAATGAAATGTGTTTATGCGGTTTAAAGTAAAAAAAACACATTATTTTCCACATACTGTACATTATTGTTTCTCCTCTATGCCCCGCCTTTCTGAAACGCGTCGATTTTTACAAAGCTCATCGGTCTGAAAAAGCGAGGGGTGCTGTGAGTTATTCAAATCTTCCCACATAGTGAGGTAGAAATGTGTGGGCGTGTTAGAACGAGCCGTTTTAGGTAGGCGTGGTTAACTTTTATAAAGAATATCTCTTTGGTTTTGAGACTTTAGTCTTTGCAACTTTACAGATCTTCTTTATGCACCAAGAGCTTGTAACACTCCAAAGAGAAAGGAAAAATTGAAATCGCATCATATGACCCCTTTAATATAAATGTTCATGTTTAATAAGATGCCTGTATGCTTCCCCATTGAGAAAGCATGACTGCTTGCCTTATTAGTCCTCCACATACCAACATTAAGGTTGACAAGATGCTGCAGGTCGCTTGCCTTTCATTGCGCAGCTCTGGGCTGGACTGAGCATGACGGTGCATACTGACAGAGGATTCACAAGCCCTCCTGTAGTGCTCAGAGTCCTGGGAAGCCATTTATTATCCTCTGGCATATATTTATTAATTGACAGGGACAACAAGACTACAGCTTGTTCAGCATTATGTCCTGTGTTTTCCAATAAGTATGTTTGGATAAATGAACGCCTGCTACCACAGGGCAGACCTGTAGCAATTATTACATAATTTATTTGGTTATTTTGGATAGTGAAGTGTTTCAAAATGTTACTGTTTTTGCTGTATTTTGGATCAGATGGGTGCGGGCTTGGTGAGCAGAAGACACTTCTTTAAAAAACATATAAAAAATTTTTTTTTTTAAATTATTACATAATTATCTGATCATAATGTTTTGAGATTGTTGTGCACTGTAGATTACAATCATATATTGCAAACATGCAGAAAAAGAAATGGCATTTATTATATTTTTTATTTTATTTTGGTAATAAACAGGGGATCTCTCCATTGTACAGAAGTCAAGATGGACACGTTGGATTTTATATATTTTCTTCTTTTATTTTAGCAATAAACAAGGTTACAAGTTAATTATATTTTATTTTATTATTTTATTTTATTTGTAACTTTTGCTTACATTTATTATTTCACATTAAATTTTAATCATTACATCTTAAGGAGTATGTATATTAAGCCTATGCTGTAAGTAACATGAACAAAACAGACAATTAAATCATTAATCACAATACATTTAATGACAATTAATTGAAAGCCAAAATATTGCTGATTCCCCTTGGAAAAAAAACTGCTGAAAATGAACAGTGTTCTTTTAAGCACTAGACTCAAGACCTCCTTTATCACCTGTGCATTTGAGACAGATTTACAAGTCAATCTGTGATCTCGAGAGCGGGAAATAAGCACACGAATAAGCCACTTAAGCTCTCCTTCAACCCCGGAGACCGTAAGCTCAAGCTGATAGCAGCCACGGGCTTTCCCACAGAGTGGCTTTTTCATAGAGAAGTGCATGCCGGAGGAGAGGCCCGTGTCTTAAAGGGCCTGAGCCTTGGAGACTACAAGGGCCATAAATCCCGGCCTCTCCAAACCCCATACAGCTCCAACTGCATTCCCGAGCATCTCCATTGAGTTTTTCTGACCCGGTATGCCACGCTCTAATGCTTAATAGCTGTTAGGAACACCCTCAACATTTATTTCAGTAATAAACATGGGGAACTTTCTTTTGTACAGCAGTTAGGTAGGTTACCAAAACAACAGAGACACTAATATAGGGTTTGACACTCTTTCCCCGTAATTACCAAGCATGCTGATAAAAAATAAACTCTATAATTCACAAATTCAAAGACACAAAATACCAGTTGTGTTCACCATACTTGTGGTTTTCACGAGTAGAAATTGTACCTGGTTTTATTTGTTTTCAGCACACCACAAAATTAGGCCGCCTTCCTTTTGAGGAGAATATAACAAGAGATTTCAGGCTAGATTAAATCGCGTTGAGGAACCATGACCAATGAATGAGACTGGCCTGGAAATTCCCCTTGCCACTCTGTTTATGTCGCTCAGCACAGTGTAATTTACATCTGTTTAATCACACACCAGGATCTGTGCTTTAATGTCACTGTTGCTAGATCTAATGTGTAAGTTGATCCACTGGGTGATTTGCATAATTCTTTAAATGCTGTATATAATATGCCTCTGTCTTTTTTTCCAGCTCCTTCTACAGTGTCTATCATGCATCAGGTCAGTCGCACCATTGGCAGCATCACTCTCTCCTGGTCCCAGCCAGACCAGCCCAATGGGGTCATACTAGACTACGAGCTGCAGTATTATGAGAAGGTATCACATAAACACACTTGATTAATGTATAATGCATGGTACACATTTTTAATGCAGAATGCATGCAGTGCATTTAACATTATTATAAGCATGCATTAAAAATTCTCAGTTTTGTAAGAGTGACTTATAAATGCATAAGTTAAAATTAAATTGCTGTTGTTGTTAATGTAATAATAACAATAATAATAATACATATAGCTGCAAGCAGCAATTAAGGGGCCAAGCACTACAGAAGCAAGCAAGGCAGCAAGCATCAGACCAACTGTAGCAACGAGTAACTGAAGCCATTTTAAGATGATTTTAGTCAAAATGGCTGAAAAATCATAAATACATCCACTAGTGATATGATTTAATGGCTTATCACTTTTGACCAATAGGTAGTGCTGTTATCAAATCGATGTGGTGTGGTCTGTGTGAGGTGACAATGGCACACACAAAGTTTGGTGTCAAAATGTCAAAGCTTTGCAGAGATACAGCCTCAGACACAGTTTGGTATCATTCCAGCAAATTCGTTGATGCGTTAAACAATAACCATTTTGTGTATTATTATTATTATTATTAATGTTGATGTATTAAAGTTCCTTGTGAAAATGATTGTTCGTTTACAGTTGCTGTTTAATTGAGGGGTTTGGCAGCTGTTGGATATGAATAGCGAACTCCTGTTCTGTCAAGCGCTATTACATACGCAGTCACGCTGCAAAAGACTGTTGTGGTTCGATCTGGATACCAGTCGCTAAAATAACTGAGATTTCACTGCAGTAAAAAATATATTTCACTCACAGATTCCTCTCTGTCAGCACGGGCCGCAGAAAACACACACATGCTAAGTTGTACATGAGAAACACTCACGCCCACAAAGTATGCAGATATTCTTTCAGTCTCCCATTTCGCTCACTTTGTTTTCGCTGGTTGACACACATAAGACAGTTATACCCTTAAATACAACACGCATAGTTTGACAGATACTTTCTGTCTTTTCTTTCTTTCTTTGTAATACACATACACAAGCTGACGGTCCCCAGGGCTCTGCTCCTGTTCTAACTCTTTCCTCAGTATAATTCCTTTCTCAGACATTGCTAAGGACTGCCTGTCAAAACACTCTTCTCAGACTGTAGCAAAGCTCACATCACAGAGCTCAGAAATAGAGCTGACAGGAAAAAAGCGGAGCACTCAAGTAGTACATGTATACACACACACAGTCCTACATTCTCTGCTTCTCCTTCACTATCACCCTTTCTCTTCGCTTACACAAACAGACACTCAAGCGGCGCGACAACGGCCACAGCTTTCAGCCCAGACTAATGAATCGTGGCTGGCCTGAAAGTGTCAGCCACCGTTCCTCTGCCCAGCACCCACAGTCGAGCTCTACTGATGGGGTTTGATGAGATAAATAGCCCTGTTAGAGAGCCATATGTACACCTCTGAGTCTCTTGTGAGCCTCCAGTGTGAAAAACTTTGACCAAAACGCCACTGGATTTGTAAAATTGATGTCTTTACCTCTTTTTGGTAATTTCTCTGTTTCAGGACCAGACGGAGCATAACTCTTCCATAATAAAGAGTCAAACCAACACCGCAGTCATTCGTGGTCTCAAACCCGGAGGCATCTACGTTTTCCAGGTCCGAGCACGTACGGTGGCAGGGTTCGGACGGTACAGTGGCAAGATGTACTTCCAGACCATGACTGAGGGTGAATATCTAATCAAAATAATGACAAAATGATGGTTTGTTTCTTCCAAAAATCTTCATCATCTCTTCAGATTGGGTCTTTCTGAGAATAAATTACATGCATATGATTCTGCCCATCATTCTTACATCTCCCACATCTTATCATAAGAGCAAACCTGTGTGCAGTTGACTTTTCAGTTAACACTTTTATTCAGAAAGGGTGCAATAAACTGATAAAAAGTGACAGTAAACACACATATAATGTTTCAGAAGATTAAGTAAAGGTGGTTATTTTGAACTTTCTTTTTATCAAATAATTCAGAAAAAGAAAATGTATTACGGTTTCCACAAAAATATTAAGCAGCACAGCTGTTTTCAACATTGATAGTAATAAGAAGTCTTTCTTTAAAATATGTTCTTCACAATTATACTGTTTTACTGTATTTGATCAAATACATCCAGCCTTGGTGAGCAAGAAACTTCTTTCAAAAAAAGAAAAAAAAAGATTAAATATAGACTACACTACATATTTTGTAAATAATAACAATAATATTAAAATTAGTTTCAAAAAATAATATTGTTTTGTTTATTAGGTGGTTAGGATGAGTTTTTTTGGATTCAGTCCCGCTTCCAAAACGCTGAAAAGAAAGAATGGTAGCTGAAACATGTCATTGGATGGCTGCCCATCATTTTGCCCTTCCCAGATCACCTCATTCAGAGGCAGCTGCCTCACTCATGCCTGCTCGCTCTCTAAGCCGCTTATTATGAGCAGAGTCAGAATTAGTCTGATCTATCCTCCTGAGCTCTCCGCTGGCATGATGAGAGACAGCAACTCAGCCAGGTGATCCAAACACGGATGTGTCATGACAGCAGGCTGCACTCACTTTGAATGATTTAAACCAAGAGGTTTAAAACCGATTAAACAGGAAGTTACAGTGCAGTTGAATTCACATGAGACCCGAAGAAGTTCAGGTTTTTGTTTACTTACTACCTCAGCTTTTGGGAGTTTGGAGCAAGTGTTTAAATGTGGTAAAATCTGGTAGCACGCTAGCACGTACTTAGCCTCTAGGGTTGCAGAGTGAGCACAGGGGTTTGTCTGCATTGTGAATGGATAGTCTGTAATTATAAACGAATAGAGGAGAATGAGAAAGCTAGGCAGGAGGGGAAGGGAAAAGAAAGTTCCCCAGGCCTTCCCAACATCCCAGTCCGTCTGTCTTGCACCAATACACACCACCCAACACATTTCCTCCATCGCCTGCCCATATGCTGCTGGAGCTAAGCAGTCCAAGTGTACGGCCCCATCTGCCTGAAGGTATCTCGCACAGGGCTTCCTGTCCCAGATTCCCCACTGCGAAAGTGTTGAAGTGAGGGTCTTTCACCTGTGTAGACATTCACTGCAGGACTCCTGTGCCTCAGTGGAGTCTGAACTTGCTTCAGGCTGCAACAGATATAGAGACACTCTGCTGGGGTTTGTCAGGAAGTGCTAACTTTTGGATATTGTGTGCGTGTGTGTGCCTACAGAAGAGTACAACACTAGCATCCAAGAGAAGCTGCCTCTCATCATTGGCTCGGCGGCCGCTGGTCTGGTCTTCCTCATTGCATTGGTGGTCATCATCATTGTTTGCAACCGGTGAGTTCCTCTTGCTGTGTTCTAAACATGTAAACCATTAGCATAGCTTCCCCCAATTATACCTGTGCTTTTGTCCTGATTTGCTTCATTAGCGGACATTTACAGAACAGCAGAGCTTGTAAAAAGTCACTTAATGACGGGGTTGTGTTAACAAGATGACTGTGGGCAGAAGTGAGTGTTGTTTTCATGGCTTTAGCACCTTTTTAAACAGTACAAGTAGAGCTGTTTGCCTTTGTTTGCCTGCAGACGTGGATTCGAGAGAGCAGATTCAGAATTCACAGACAAGCTGCAGCACTACACTAGTGGCCACAGTGAGTACTTAGGTCTTGAATACTATACACACACAATGTATAGATTTAAAATGTACGTTATGGTTCAAACATTTGGAGACTGTAATGTATTTTGAAAAAAGTCTCTTGTGCTCATCAATTCTGCATTTATTTGATAAAACAAAAATACAGTCAAATTCTAAAATACAGTACTGTCCTCAAGACAGTAAACCATAAACATACATCCACTTCAATGTCTATTTTTTCCTGAATTATTCTGTTACATACATACAGTACACATACTAATGCCCTCCATTTCCCCCACTTACCCACCTCACAAACATCTATTTAGCTACTCTATCTCTTTCACCATCAAACACACCTTTATCTCAAAGTTGGACCTCAGTTTCTTAAAATTAATCTGTGAAATAATAATCCCACAGCTTCCCTCGAAATCCCATCAGAGAGTGCATTAGCCACTTCCCCTAGAAGCGATTTCGTTGTTCATCTTTGTTCTCTTGCTCAGTTCTTTTTCCACCACTTGTTTATTTTCCCATCAAAGCAGTACACAAAGCTAATGCAAAAAAGCTCAGTGCCAGGTGTTTCAAAGTTAGTAAGATCCATCAAAGATTAATCATAAAATGAGCAATACTTCAGTAAATACCGTCTTAGCCTCGGAGTGCTGTTCCATTTATAAAAATAAATCTTTAAGATTCTCTCGAGGCAATAATTTAAAGCTAAGCTCGCTCGCTTGCTCTTGCTCACTCTCTCTCTCTCTCTGAGGGCTTATAATTTATCTCTCTCTTGCTCACTCTGCTGAATGAAAATGGTCTGGCACTTTTCCTCAAGTTTTATTTTTCTTTGCCCTTCATTATCAATTTAAACAGCTTTTATGCTGTGTAATCAGTGGTGAAGGACTGCTGTAAATATTTATTGAAATAATTTCTGGGCCAGTAAAACCTGGAAAATCAAGGTCAGAATTAATCAATTAGTGCTCAAGAGCAGAAAGTGCTCTCATTTTCTCACTTGTACTTGTGTCTTGTTCATTCTTTCCCTCTCTTTGTCTTAAACAGTTTCTGAATCTTAAAGGGAAATATTGTCACCATTTGCTTAACCTCATGTCATTCCAACCCGGTATTATTTGTGAAAAAAAGGATGTTAGGCAGAATGTTCATGCTGCTCTTGTCCATTTCATGAAAGGGACTGGAAATATTCACATTGATTGTCTGCAAAAAAGCAGCAAGAACATACTGCTTAACGTTTCCTTCTGTGCTCCACAGAGGACAGAATGTTACATGGGTTTTGAACAACTTGAGGGAGAGTAAATGATGACAGATTTTCATTTTTGGGTGAACTATCCCTTAAAGAGTGAGCTCTGCTCAGAAGAACTTTCTCCAGCATAGCACATACACTACAACCTCATGAATTTGTTATAGTGTGACGTTCATAAATCCTTTGATGGTGGATGCCATTCGCTTCTCTCACTCTATTTATCTTCTTCTTGTCTGTTGCGAGAGCACATTTATCAATTCCAAAAACGTCTGCGCAGCCAGATCACCAATAGAAAACCTCTCCAGCTGCATGAAAACACATCTATTAAAATGCCTTTGGATAGATATGGAGCTGAAAGACTGAATAATCGGATTTAAAGCAGGAATGACTTAAGTCCTCACACACGTAAGTTCACCTTAAACCAATTTACCTGCAATCAAAAGCAATTTGATTGGCAGCAATGGAAATTGCTGATATATGGTCTCCACCGGGGACTATGACTCCCCAGAGGTGATACATACATTTAAAACGCCTTATCTTTCTCTTGGCAAACACTGTTACACTCCACTGACTGTAGTCATGAGCTCTTCCAATGTCATGCTCAGAATTCAAAGCTGCTGGAAAGCCAGCCATTTCCAGAATTCCCAGAGGCCCATATCACTAATTCTTTCTCACATTTACACGGACTATTCTGATGTACAGTATTTTGTGCAGCATTTAAATATTATAGCTGTTTTTTATTTTTTAAAGTATCACCAGGAATGAAGATCTACATTGATCCATTTACGTATGAAGACCCCAATGAAGCTGTGAGGGAGTTTGCTAAGGAGATTGACATCTCGTGTGTGAAAATCGAGCAAGTCATTGGAGCAGGTAATCAAACCTCCAAATGTCCAACAGTGTTCTACCGTGAAGTTTTTCTTGTGCCTTGACTTAAAGAACGATGCATCTCTATCCATAGGAGAGTTTGGAGAGGTGTGCAGTGGTAACCTAAAGCTCCCAGGAAAGAGGGAAATGTTTGTGGCCATTAAAACACTGAAGTCTGGTTACACAGAAAAGCAGAGACGGGACTTCCTGAGTGAAGCAAGCATCATGGGGCAGTTTGATCACCCCAATGTGATCCATTTGGAGGGAGTGGTGACCAAGAGCAGCCCTGTCATGATCATCACAGAATTTATGGAGAATGGCTCATTGGACTCTTTCCTCAGGGTGAGCATTTTTGCCCAGAGTCTTAATTTAATAACTGTGTTGCAATCTACATAACCTAATTGAAAGCAGTGATAAATTAATGGGATAGTTCACCCAAAAATGAAAATTACCCCATGATTTACTCACTCTCAAGCCATCCTAGGTGTATATGACTTTCTTCTTTCAGACGAATACAGTCAGAGTTATATAAAAAAAAATGTCCTGGCTCTTCCAAGCTTTATAATGGCAGTGAATGGTGTTCGAGATTTTGAAGCAAAAAAAAGTGTATCCATTAGGGGTGTAACGATTCACTCGTTTTCTCGATGCATCGATTACAAACCCTGACGATGCATCGATCTTGAAACACGATTTTTGAATCGTGAATCGCCGATTTCGGACAGTCGAAGTCGAAACTTAGTGTTTTAATCGATTTAAAACAGTAATGCTAAAGTGAAGTAGTTTTGCTTTTCTGTAGTTTTTCAATGGCTCTCGATCATACTGACGACATTACCTGAGCAGTCGAAGGCTGCGCATTTATTGCATGAACGGATAAAAAATTTAAGTGTCTAAAGCATACGCACAGTTCCATTGAATGATAAATGTGTTTTAACAATGTCCTTCAACCGAATGTACGAAGGAAACTGTTAAAATAACCACAGCATTAACAACAACCTTGAAATAAGAGCGCAAGGTTTATCTGATAATTATATGCATGAAAGTAGCGCTTGTTGCTATAGCAAACAGACTTCGGGCGTTTTCTTTCCGAATCATATCGGTATCGGTTATAAAATATCAATATCGGTCGATCACTAATTATAATATTGTGCTGGCTAAACCATTTTATTTTTTAAGTAGGTAAAAATGATTTTAATATAAGTGCATCCGTAGTACTTTAATGAAAAAAAAAATCAAACCCAAAATGTGAAGGGCGTGAACATCTCCGGTCAATGAATCACAAATCAATGAATCATTTTTTCAACTAGCTCCTAAAACCTTCTAAATGAACTGATTCACTATAATAATGCGGATTTTCCCACACTAACACAAGCTCAGTAACTTAAACATGACTCAAATTCCAGTTCAATCTCTCATCAGCAGGTGTGTATGCGCATCAGCATGCTCAACATCATACAAATGTTCCCTCCTAATTTCTCATGCTGTCCATCAGGTAATTCTTCACAGGATCTCTCTGTAATACCCAGCTACCCCCCTATAACAAACAAATACTCTCAGTGTTGATTCCAGCTGTAGGAATGTTGTAATAAGCTCAATTCTCTTCCATTCATCTCTATGGGTTGCTACACTAACATTTGCTTTAAAGCAGTCTCTTAAAAGAAATAGTTGAATAGTTGCTCTGTGGTTAGTCATGCCCTCATTTTGCGTTGGTTACGCTCTCTCGGCCACGTTCTCTGCATTACAAGCATCAGATGAGCGGTGTGTCTCATAAACTGATATGTGAAATATGTGCTTCCGACCTATATCACAGAACACACATAGTGATCAAAAAATTGTGCTTGGTGTATTAATCTGAAAACTCTTAGCATGAGAAAACTACTTTGTATCTCTCTGCAGTTTCCAGTAACATCAACCATCCCACAGATGGAGTCACATGATTAACCAAGTACTAGAATCATCCAAATCCCCACTTACAATACAAGTGTGAGGAATGAGAAGAAAATGCTGCTGTCAGACGATGACTGGCATGCGTCAATTTGATTTAAGCATAGAGCTGATGTGGATAAAATAGGTATCCGGATGCCTTGATCGCCGCTAATTGGGCTCACTGTGTGTTGCGTGTGTTGCGCCTTTGATTTATGTAAATATGTAATCTTTGGGGAAGGAATGATTTATTTTGCTCATTAGCAAGGCTTTGCCTCTGATCTATCACGAGAGAAAATTTATTTTATCCTTGACACGTAGCTTTTCGGGTGTTAGGCTCAGGAAGTGTAATTATCTGAAACAAGAAACCTTCATGATTATGGCGTTTAAACGAAGGCGAGTAAACAGGAACGAACCAAACGACACCACAGTCAGATCCTGCTCTCGCTAACTTCTGTAATTGTGAGGTTCTGATGTTATTTTAACTGTTTGGCTAACTAGTTGTTTTGCTCGTGTTTATACTTGCACAGACCACCCTATAACAGAACGCACATGCCCTACCGTGCCATCAAGTGAAGAAATGACTGATGTCTGGTAACAAGTAGAAGAGTGAAAAATTACAACACCATCTCATACATCAGGTTTACTCTGAGTTCAAATCACAATTCTATATTAAAGCATTCGAAAACAGACTAGTTAATTTTTTTTTTTGCTCTCATAACGTCAGTTTGGTGGTGTGCGAGAGCTTTGAAACTCCTCAGATCTTTGTGTAGCTGTACAATTGTGTTGCTTCTGCAAGACTGTCATCCATTTCTGACAGAACGCTGAATTCTTTGAAAACAACATGCATCTGTTGTGGCACCTCACTATGACAGCGGATGACAACATTGTGTGTTAGTGCTGAAGTGCTAGAATATAAGTCTGATGGAGCTCTTGTAAGACAGAACTGAGAGAGAGGGAGACTCAACACTAACCTGTCGTTCTTGCACTGATCCAACTTCCAATATTGTTTTGTGGTGGATTAAGAAGCGAGAGAGAGCAAAAGGGAGAGAAATTCAAAAAGGTATGCTGCCAAAACTTTCAGACAGATTTGAGAAGCATCAAAATGAAAAGTTAAGCACAGCCAAACGGAACCGACAGCAAAGACGTGTCTAAGAAGAAACAGCATGGATAGAAAAATTCACATTTTAAGAATGTTTGCTTCACTCAGACTGCAGATCCAAATAACTTTTGGGTAAAGAATCCCTCCAATTAAACTATAGGCAAACACTGTGAGCAGATTAGAGTGCCAGGCTGTATTTTGCGAAGGATTTGAGCTTTATGAATAATGGATGCCGTTTAATTGCTGTGGAGGGTGAGGAGAAATTCAATCAAGTCTGCTTAATGTGGGGGAAGGGTTTGAGTGTGGCACATGCTGCTCAGAGGAGGAAGGGTTTGTATGCGACACAGAATGAAGACATCTTGTAGCTCTTTCGTCCAGCATCCATTGCTTTCCATCTCTCTCCACTTGACACGTGCGTGCGTGTCTGTCCACACCGTGCCTGCTGCGCTCTTCTCCTCTGATCAGAAGCCGAATGCTGCTTGCCTCATGGCTGTCTGCGGAGGGTCTGCAGATGGAGGCAGCTGCAAGCACAGCTGGGTCAGAAACTGCTGGACCTCCTCATGAGCAAAGGGCTTTCTGACCACCATGGTCAACAGCTGCAAGATTTGCCACGGCCCGCATTGATCATCGAATGTCTGATCTAGCATTGCGTATTATAAATTCTACCAATCCTCACCAGAGCGTTTGCACAGCCAACCCAATCCAGGCCTGACACAAATGCATTGTGTTCAGTCTCTACTCTTATCCGACTGGGCATACTAGACATTAACCGTGATTTCCACAGCTTTATTCTTGCCTTATTGCTGTTGTTTGGGATTTATAGGTTGCCCAGAGATAACTGTAGCAGAATTACTTATGAGTTGGTATTAGGAATGTGCAAAATGCTATTGTTTTTTATGCACACTTCACCTTTACAAATGCCTTTTATAAGAAGTAGGGCTGTGAATCGATTTTTAAGATAAGATTTTAAATAATTAATTGTGATTGTGATTTAGAGACAAACTTGTAATCATAAATATATTTTCTATTTGAATATACTTTAAAATCTCATTTATTTCTGTGATGAAAAGCTGAATTTTCAGCATTTATTACTCCAGTTTTCAATGTCACATGATCCTTCAGAAATCATTCTTATATGTTGATTTGGTACTAAATAAACATTTCTTGTTATTATCAATGTTGAAAACAGTTGTGCTGCATAATATGCTCATAGATATATTTAGACATTAAATCCCCAAATTAATGTAGAAGCAACATAAAAGAAGAATATTTTAAATAGTAAAAGGCAGATTTACATCAAGGCCAGTATTACCAATATTATTACTAAACCCTCTGGATTAAAAAAATATCAAAACCATTGAAAAGTAAACAAAAAGTAATATTTTAACATTTATTAGGCATAAACTGCAAATTATCACTGTTTTTTTATGATTTGTTAAATAATCATCTTAAATCAACTTATTAAATAAATCTCATTAGAAAAAGTTTTTTGGCTTTGTTTTGTGTGTGTGTGTGTGTGTGTGTGTGTGAAATAACTCCAGATGATTCTTTGTCATTGAAAAAATATGAGTGTTTTCTGCCTTTTTTGTGCATTCATTTTCATGATAAATAAACAATAAAATCACTATTTAAAACACATATTTTTATGTCTTGACCCATTTCTGTTCTCTACTTGTTTACAGCAAAACGATGGGCAGTTCACTGTGATTCAGCTGGTGGGCATGTTACGAGGGATCGCCTCTGGGATGAAGTACCTCGCAGACATGAATTACGTGCACCGGGACCTGGCCGCCCGCAACACCTTAGTTAACAGTAACCTTGTATGCAAGGTGTCCGATTTCGGACTCTCACGCTTTTTGGAGGACGACACATCTGATCCCACCTATACCAGTGCCCTGGTGAGAAGTTTTGTGATATCTGATTTTTAACTTTCATGCAAATTTGTGCTTTGATTTGAGATGAATTGATGTTTATGAATTGGGTTTATACAGGGTGGGAAGATCCCTATTCGATGGACGGCCCCAGAGGCCATCCAATATAGGAAGTTCACCTCCGCCAGTGACGTATGGAGCTATGGGATTGTCATGTGGGAAGTAATGTCGTATGGAGAGCGGCCATATTGGGACATGACCAATCAAGACGTACGTACCTCACTGCTTACACTACTTTTTGAAAGAACTCTCTTATGCTCAACGAGGCATAATTTAAAATCCATGTTTTTTATTAGAATATATTTTAAAATGTGATTTATTCCTGTGATAGCAAAGCTGAATTTTCAGCAGCCATTACTCCAGTTTTCAATGTCACACAATCCTTCAGAAATCATTCTGACAAGGTAATTTGGTGCTCAAGAAACATTTCTTCTTTAATATCATCAATGTTGAAAACAGTTTTGCTGCTTAATATGCTGAATTTGGAAAAAAAAAAATTACTGACCCTAAACTTTGAAGGTGGTGTACATTTATTAGGCGATTTGTTTCATGGTTAAATTTGAATTCCTATTTTTTTATACAGTTATACAACTCTTTTTACTTTAGTTATTTATTCAATTCTTGCAATTTGTGCTCCAACCTCATAACCTTTTCTAAGCTGCACATCCCCTGCACATCCCCTATCTTTATAAAGTAAAACCACCAATTTCTTATAAAAAATTTTCTAATGATCATGCCAGAGGCTGTTGGATGGTTGCCGTATGTTAGCGCGTAATAGATGAATGCTGTGCAGCAATGTTGAATCAGAGGCTAGGGTAAACAGCAGAGAGAGCACGTCGTAAATCTGTCCATGTGCTACTCTGCTGTATGTGAGGCCAAACCTCAGACCCCAAACACTGCATGAGTGCAATCAGTCTTTGCAGTAACAACCGCACCGATCATCACATCACATTGGCCTCAGAATGCAGAAGACATAAGGATTTCAAGAGATCACATTTTTGGCGTTTAAATAAGAGGTTTTAACTGTATTTGTGTTTGTTTTGGAGAATGTATGCTCTTGGTGGCTACATCATGTGACTTTGAGAGTGTCTTCAAGCTATTGTCCTTGTATTGTGTCAAAGGGGATCATTTACTCACTAAATGCGTCTGTACTTCACACTCACTTCCTGGTGAACAAAATGATGATTTCACATGCAAAGCACGGTGCCACGTTAAACAGTCCCTGCCCTTGAAGAAAGCTCCCATTTCTAGCATCCCTCTGGGTGGCTGGGAAAAGGCAAATTATGGGTCCAGATAATGAAAATAGTTTCAAATTGAAAGTGTGAACGCTAATGCGCTAAGAGGGACCGCAGATCTCACCAGTTATCTTATTAGCAGCTCCAGATAGCGTCGCGGTCCTCCCATCGGGCTGGCCATTTGAATGAGATTAATCAGGCCTTGAATGGAGCACCGTAATGGCTACGATAATGAGTTGGGAAACGACTGGTCTCACTCGGGTCCTGCTCGCACTTTCCACTTCATGGCCATGCATCTCTTTTCTGGCCATCAAGGCCGCTTGAAGCACCCTGTGTCACTCAGAAAGCAATACAGAAAAATGTATAAAGTTAAAAGTTTTACACAGATTAAAGTGCAAAAGAACTATAAAGACCAATAGGTATCACTTTACAATAAGACCTCATTAGTTAACCTTAGTTAATGCATTAACATTCACAATGAGCAATAGCTACATTTGCTACAGAAGTTATTAATCTTTAAAAAAAAAAATACAAGTCTTAGTTCATGTTTGTGAAACAATATCTAGTGCATGTTGTAGTCCAGATTAAAATGTAAAAAAAAGTTTGAAAATAAATAGCCTATTATGTTCCGCCATGTGCTTCACGTCCGCTTGTTTACATCAGAGTGCAGCACGTCTTTCAGGCAGCATACAGCGGTGTTGCGCATTTTGACCAGTTGATGGGAAAAGTATTCTTAAAATGCATTCAAAACTCTGAATAATTTGTAATATATAATTATTCACGGTATTTAGAAGTGCCCAGGATAACAATATCGTGCATATTCATTACCGTGATATATCGCATTACCGAATACCGGCACAAGTCTAGATGTGACATCTGTCGGCTCAGTTCGGATAAATGCTCAGTATCTGTTTTGCACATTTAGTGACGCTACATAGTTAATTTGCTGGAGATCTATTTAAGTTTTATTTAAGTGACGTTCTTGATTTCCTATTACAACTTGCAGCACATTTAGTCAGCGTGTAGATTACAGGCCATGGGTTAATCATGTTTAATCTGACAGATGTTGCATGAATTGAAATGAGTAGGACGGATGGGAGCCAGACTCTTGCTGTATGCTGCCAAAAAACTTAGTAACACTAAGACGGCTCTTTTTTCCACATTTGATCAGAGAGGAAACGCTTGTACTGCCAAATTGTTGTTATCAGCACCTTCATAATCAAGATCTATTAGCTGATTTAGGAGGTATTTAGATAGCAGCTGACTATGAGTGCTTATTTATAGTCTGTCTGTGTGTGTGTGTGGTTTTGTAAGTGTGAAGGGTGAGTGTGATCATGTGTGTTTGTGGCCAATGACAAATGGCTTCCTTGTGTCCCCCTAAGACCCAGATAATGATCACAGTGCATTTATGAAGACTGCAGATCAATCCTCTGTCTCCTGCGGTGTTACAACCCTCCCCTGCCCAGACGCTGGCTCATATCTACTGTCACCTGCCTCAAGCCATGCCGACAGCTCCTATCAAAGCAGTGGTTTATGGCAATTTATTACATTTATTTAAATTAAATTAATTTAAATCTAATGCATTATACATTATGTAACATTTGTGTTACAATTCCGAGAATTAAACATCTGCTGATACTGATTAAACATTAGAGTATCTTATAATGTTACACATTAATGTTGCCCACTGTATAATTAAGCCTGAGAAACAACAATAGATGTTATATTGTCGAATAGTTTAAAAAGTGAGGCCGGCATGTTGCATGGTGCTACTCATGCAGGACGCCCAAGTTCTAATCTGGCTTGTGTCATTTCCCGAAGCCATCCCTCCCTCTTTCCCACTATCGTTTGTCACCTGTCGCTGACATTTTGGATGACTTGGGATGCAACTAGTGTATCTTTCTCCGCCCCTTTTAATAACCAGCTCGAGAACCTCACAGATCTGTGTCTCCCTCTGCAGGTCATCAACGCCATTGAGCAAGACTACCGGCT
This sequence comes from Sinocyclocheilus rhinocerous, assembly GCF_001515625.1. Classification (NCBI taxonomy): domain Eukaryota; kingdom Metazoa; phylum Chordata; class Actinopteri; order Cypriniformes; family Cyprinidae; genus Sinocyclocheilus; species Sinocyclocheilus rhinocerous. The sequence continues at coordinate 618,697 of NW_015638024.1, read as the reverse complement.
GCCCCCTCCCATGGACTGCCCCAGTGCCCTCCATCAGCTCATGCTGGACTGCTGGCAGAAAGACCGCAACAACCGGCCCAAGTTCAGCCAGATTGTCAACAACCTGGACAAGATGATCCGTAACCCCAACAGCCTGAAGGCCATGACTCCACTGTCATCAGGGTGAGTTGGAAAACAGAGTGCAGTTTGCCTGGATGATCAGAAGCGGATGAGTCAGTGGTTGTAAAACCCAGTAGACAGCATTTTATGTGAAGGGTGTTGCAAAAGATAGGAATCAACTAGTGCTGCAACAACTTACCAATAATAACTGATGTATGTAATCGACAATGAATTTGATTATCACTTAATCATGTTTTCCAGCATGGTTCTGTCCATATTTGTAAATGTTAGAAAGTATTTCCATTTGCATAGAGGCTCGTCCTGAAAGCAAGCAAGTCTGTTCAATTTCACAGAGTTCAGTGAACGAAATCATGCATCGGTTATAGAGTATGCAATCCCAGAATGCATTGCAGTGAAAAAACAAAATGTAGATTATAATATAAATATTTTACCAAATAGATGTGTGCGCTATGTTGGTTAATGCATATTAGAGCTTTTTGATAACATCTAAATCTGTTGTAATCAATTGTGAATGGAGTTTCACATGCATGTCATGTGTAGAGTGTTCCAAATCAGTCACTTTCCAGGTTTCATTTGATTTAGGCTTCTACCTAGAAGGTTGTAGACAGCAAGGCAGCTCACTGGGCTTTGGAACAGGGTGTGCATTTAACACTTTGACTCATCTGACATAATTTAACTCAGGCAGAGTTGTGTGCAATAGTCGTTACAATAAATCTTATTTATGCAGAAAGTCACAGAGATGTTTAAACAAGTTTCTACAGTATTTAGTTTATGGAGACACATTGCCTTTTTGGAAAGCAGTATAGACACAGACGTGAAACTTTACACTATGGTATGCCATGGCAGCATCAAGGGATCGTAAAGACGTTTTCAGTCTAGCCGTTGCACATACATAATACTGTATTGTTTGGAGAGAAGTACTGATCCATCCGTGTTACATGATATATGTGTGGCTACAAAAACAACTTTATTACTTGCTTTGAAGTTTCCTTTTTAAGGTATTTAGTAGTTAGATTAATCTGACAGCCTCACCGTTACACTGAAGTGTATGTCTGTGTGCATGTGTCCTTTTGCATGCGTGGTTCATATATTAGGGGGAATTTTCTGTCTGACCTTTTGCCAGACCTGACTCACTTGCATCCTTCAAGGCATATTTACAAAACCAAATGGAATATGACCTTAATAGAAATGTCTTTAAACAGCCTTCTTCTAAATTATTTCTGTTCTGTTTTCAATCTTTGGTCAATGCGTTGGTTTTACTTCTGATATCTGTGGTGGACATTATTGATGCTGTGAAGTTTGTGAGTTTTTTTTTTAAATTTCTTTTGGCATTGACTTGCTATGTAAATAAAATCAACTGGGTTTGATGGATCAAATCATTATTAAAAGCTTTAGGCAGTCGTAAACTTGAAACAACAGTAAATCTGGGAGACAAAGTAACTCTAGTCAGTTTCTTGTGGACAAATGTAAAGTGGCCCAGTTTCTTCTGTCATCATGCTGATGGTGAGAGGTTTTGCACGCTTCTCACCAGCTCTTTTTGCCTGGAGGCTTATACGCTACAGTAATGTTGCTAGAAAGTGCAGTCATCTGGGGACATTAATTGCATTTTTTGAAGAATTAAGCAGGGCAGAGGATATTTTGCACTTAAATTCTTCCCTAACATCCTTTTTACCTCTCCAGAGATTGAATTATATTGACCCAAGAAATAATATAGCTCAATATTCCCAAGTGTATCATAATTGCCAAAAATATGCAGAAGATTTGATTTTTTTTTTTTTTTTTTTGCATTGATGATAATATGCCAAATAAATGTGAACCACATGTACTTTAGGAATGTACCATGTATACCATGGGGGGATTGTAGTAAGGGTGTAATGGTTCTCGTAAAAATCGATCCGTACCATTCTCCACCCATAGTTCGGCACGAACTTGCACCGCGGATCAACTTAAATCTGACAACGAATCTGTAATATGGTGTGTTAAAAATAACAACACATAAAACAGATAGAGTTCGGCTAATGAATGTTTCTGTTGATGGATACGCATTCTGGCTTTCCAATACATTACAACAACAGCGATGAAAAAAGAAAAAAGAAAAAACGTGGACAAACCTGTCACTCTTTGTAAACTTTGTTCAATGCGAGTGCCGTATGCTCGAATATGACCAGTCATTTATGCCGTCATCACCCAGGTGTTGATAGTTCACGTGCGCAGGTGAGACCTAAACAGCACACGTTGCTATCTGTGTTTAAACTAAACACATGTAAGCCTTACCAGTTTAAACATTCAAGAGCCAGAAGATGCGAATCAGAACTTGTGCGCACAGTGAGAAGATTTGTGTGCGCGCTCATCCGAATTGTGCAAACCCACGTTCAGGTCTCAGACAGCGTGCACATATTTTATTGAGTTCTCTTTCAAGTCTTGTGCTTGAATGGACAAATTCACACAAAAATTATGTCAACATGCCCGTCTTGGTGAGTATCCTAGACGACGTCATCGGTTGAACGTACAGTACAGTATCAGTGTACTGGATCCGTGCATTGTCTTAAAGTGACAGCAGGCTATATACCTGCTATCTGTGATTTTTAATGTTAATCAAACAACAAAAGACAAGGAAATCACTCACTGCTCTCGATTGAATAGCTTTTGTAAATTTAAAGGGATAGTTCACCCAAAAATGAAAATTTGATGTTTATCTTCTTACCCCCAGGGCATCCAAGATGTAGGTGACTTTGTTTCTTCAGTAGAACACAAACTATGATTTTTAAGTCCAGCCGTTGCAGTCTATCAGTCGTATAATGCATGGCAATGGTAACAAAATCTATGAGAGTAAAAAAAACATGCACAGACAAATCCAAATTAAACCCTGCGGCTCGTGACGACACATTGATGTCCTAAGACACGAAACGATCGGTTTGTGC
>NW_015638024.1:615338-615617 GCF_001515625.1 Sinocyclocheilus rhinocerous | reverse complement strand
GAAAAATCCGGATAAGCGCAAGTAAGTACCATTTTGATTAGCCGTCGTACGTACAATGACTGTGCACTGTGTAACCAATGAGTGACGTATACGCGCGAGAGATCACTTCCGGCGCTTCCGTAAACTATGCCAGAGCGCGTACACACCTCACACATCGGATGCTGTGCGCACGCTCAAGGAAGTTGGACATAGTGCTGTATTAGAGGTAAAAAATGATATAAATACTGTTCGGTTTCTCGCACAAACCGATCGTTTCGTGTCTTAGGACATCAATGTGTC
>NW_015638024.1:605029-614312 GCF_001515625.1 Sinocyclocheilus rhinocerous | reverse complement strand
GTTTCGTGTCTTAGGACATCAATGTGTCGTCACGAGCCGCAGGGTTTAATTTGGATTTGTCTGTGCATGTTTTTTTTACTCTCATATATTTTGTTACCATTGCCATGCATTATACGACTGATAGACTGCAACGGCTGGACTTAAAAATCATAATTTGTGTTCTACTGAAGAAACAAAGCCACCTACATCTTGGATGACCTGGGGGTAAGAAGATAAACATCACATTTTCATTTTTGGGTGAACTATCCCTTTAATAAGGATTCATCTTCAATTTATACAGTTAAATATGCAATGTTATTTTACATTTGATTACTTTATTCAATTTCTGTACTTAAAAACTAATGTAAAAAAAACTAAAAAGCACTGTTTATTTTATGTTACTTTGCTCTATTGTATTTATTTGTGCTGTTGATTGTAGTTAGATTATTTGTTCTTATTTATTTTTATTTGACAGTATAGTCCTTTCTTCCCTTGCACATACCGAATCATACCGAAACGGTGACTCCTAGATTGTAGTGTGTACTTGGTGGTTAAAGGCTATTTTTACTGCATACATTCACAACAGTGTGACTCATCTGTCTCTCTATCTCTTTCTTATTGCCCCTCCAGTGTGCATTTGCCCTTGCTTGACCGCAGTGTGCCCGACTTCTCTAGTTTTAACACTGTTGATGATTGGCTGGCCGCTATTAAGATGGGCCAGTACAAAGACAACTTCGCCAATGGCAACTTCACCAGCTTCGACCTCGTTTCCCAGATGACCATGGAGTAAGTGCTATACCTACAAGAGAAAACGGTTTGGAAAACAGCCACGCTTTGATCACTAAGTCAGCAGAACCTCTAGGGGATCTTTGACTCTAATAGCGCTGACTGTCAATACCTAGTTTTGCTCTATATTGCCCTAAGTTTCTCAGTCTATTTATTAGGGCTATGCACTATGGTATAAAATATAATATATATGCTATTGTTTAAAAGCTTGGGTCAGTTTTTTTTTTTTTTTTGAAAGAAAGAAATTGATTAAATTGATCAAAAGTCAAAGTAATGTTACAAAACAGTATGTTACAAAAGATTTTTAAAAAATGCTGTTTCTTTCTTTTTTTAACCTCTATTTATTAAAGAATCCTAACATCTATCACGGATTCCACAAAAATATTAAGCAGCATAACTATTTTCAACATTAATAATATGAAATGTTTCTTAAGCAGCAAATCAGCATATTAGAATGATTTCTGAATAATCATGTGACACTCAAGACTGGAGTAATGGCTGCTGAAAATTCAGTTTTGCCATCACAGGTATAAATTACATTTTAAAATACATTAAAATAGAAAAAAAAAGTAGAAAACCTAGTTTAATAAATGCTGTTTAATGTGAAGACTTTAACTTTATTGTAAAGTTTTACCATTTATTTAAATGACAGTCTTTTGAGGTATAATGATAAATGCACAAGGCCATATCGCAATTTCAGTTTCAATGTGATTGATTATGTAGCTGTACTATTCAGTCTCCTTATTATCCTCTGTCTTTCTTCAAAATGAATTATAAATTGCAGTCTAAAATAATCTCTCAATGATTAGACACTGTATGGATTTAAATTAAAAAATGAAAAATATATATATAGGTATATTTTCTCATCTTTGTTGCTGGCTGTTGCAAAGCAACTTTACAGCAAATTAAGTTTCTACAATATTTAGTGGTAGCTTATCAGTGGTGACTGTCAGTTAATGTACATATGGCAGAAATGTATGGAAAAATCAATTAAAGATGTAATCAATTAAAGACGTAATCAAACAGACGATGAACACTATTAACAGCAATTATTATATGATGCAATCAAACTTATAGCAAAATGTGGTAGTTCTGTATGTTGTTTCAGGGTTGGCATCATCTGAGGTCCTCTGAGGGGTTGGCATCATCTCTTCTCAGGTGTTCTGGATCCAGACTGAAGCTTGTGTAAATCGGCAAAAACAGAGAAACAAATAGAGACATAAATAGCGTAGCTGCTGTTCCAACCAAGCAAAATTTATTTGTTTAACCCAAGCTAAAGAATAATAATGTGCATTTGATCAGATATAACTGCAGTACAAGATTATGAGATGCATTATTTGAATGCTTGGCCAAAGAGATGTGTCTTTAATCTAGATTTAAACAGAGAGAGTGTGTCTGAACCCCGAACGTTATCAGGAAGGCTATTCCAGAGTTTGGGAGCCAAATGCGAAAAAGCTCTACCTCCTTTAGTGGACTTTGCTATCCTAGGTGCTACCAAAAGTTCTTCTCCTCTCCTCACCTCAGCTGTTACCTGGCCAAACCAGACACGCCATGAAAACAAAGGAGGTGTTGTTGTTTCAGAGACGCTTGGATTGTGCAACAAACAGAGGATGATAGGGATAAAGGAATTTACCGGTTACTCAATCTTGAACTAACATGCTCAGTTTACTTTGGCATCGTGTGATGAAGCCAGTGAATAAAAATGTGTTACTACAACATTATGGTATCTGCTTCAGAGCGCTCGTGTTTAATCTTGCCTCTTTCTGTGTGTGTGTGTGTGTGTGTGTGTGTGTGTGTGTACACAGGGACATTCTCAGGGTCGGAGTGACACTAGCGGGTCATCAGAAGAAGATCCTCAACAGCGTTCAGATGATGAGGGCCCAGATGAACCAGATCCAATCGGTAGAGGTTTGACCACGTGCCCCGATTAGACTGGGAGGAGGACAAGAGGAGGCAGCGGAGTGCCAACGTGAAGGGATGGGGCAGCCACCACAGACCCTAAGCCTGATTTTCCTTCTGGACCACCTAGGATATCCACCTGCCCTCTCCTCCGAAACACTCTCATTCTCCATCTGTGTCATCTAAATCCCCCATTAACCCCCAGATACCCTAATGGGCTCGACTCGGGAAAGCTGCGTCTGGAAAATATGGTCACAACACCTGATCATTTAGCTTTAGCCGCCACCAATCACAGGATGACCGTTCAGTCTGCCAGCAATAGGCTCCACCCCCTATTTTCTTTGAATTTTCCTTTTACTTTCTTTCCAATTTTCTTCTTTTATTAATTTTTTTTTTAGTCTTCTTTTTTAAAGAGTTTTTGTAAAGAATTTTTAAAGCTATGAGAACAAGGAATCTATATAAAATATATAGATTGGTGTAAAATTGCAGACTGAATATGGTGGACTGAATCGAAAGGCTACCCTTTAAAAGGGCAAGGAAGAAACAGGAGATTAAAAAAAAACTCACCTCACAATACATGCTTCTGAGATTTTCTTTTTAATATTTTAGGAAAATCTTGAATAGAAATAATGGCTGTCTGCGCAGTGGATACACACGGGACAACCTGTGGGACCTTAATCCCTCTACCCTCGCTGACAACCGAGGGAAAAGTATGTGAACAACATGAAATGGGACTTCCTTTTAGCAGCCGATGCTGCCTTGAAGAAAAAATGAGACTTTTTTTTTTTTCGCAGTTTAAACTATATCAACACAAACAAACAGACAAATGGAGAAAAAAAAGTTGAAATAGTTATCACAGTGTTCAATTTGTGGTGCAGATTTCTCACTGCTTGGGGGGAGAAAAAAATAAATATTTTACAGATGTCATAAGAGCCTGCCAAATAGAGCATCATCCCTTTGTACCTCATCCTGTACATATCAGATGCACTTGACGTTGTGAGGTCATCAGTTCAAGCCTGATGTAGTCCAACATTTAGTTTCAGTTTCAGTATTAGATGGATCTACATTGACATTTGATGGATTTTCTTTCGTGTGCGTGTGCGTAGATGACTTGAGGGGGTCATCTTTTATATTCTTCCTCCTTTTTGTCATGGGCTAAGATGATTTAGTTTGAAAGACGGCGTAAGATATTCTCCCCCGCAGATGCATAAAGGAAAATTTTTAGCGTGTTCTTTACATGAACTGCTTACAGAGAAGGACCCCGAGTGCATGTATGGTGTGGTCTTCACATCATCTACGCTCTTCTTTTATGTTTGGATCCCTGCCGTGTGTGTGTGTGTGTGTGTGTGTGTGTGTGTGTGCGCGTGCGCGTGCGTAAGGAGCCCATGGAGCTGCAGAGCATGTGTGGTGCAAAACTATGATTTCACAGGAAGCTTGGATTTGATACACTTTGCAGATCACTGTGTTGATATGCTTATATTTTTGCCACCAAAATCATTTCTTTAAAAAAAAATGTTTTATAATAAGGTGTTTAGGGGTTTTAATATCTGATAAAGTATGCAGTTAGAGGACATTTTCATAACAGGGAAGTGATTGTTCATTGTGAAGCATAGTTTTATATGAGGATATTGTTATTGTATGACATTTTTGAACTGCTTACATTCACTAATTGGGGCCAAGCTTAAATTTGGAGTTTCATGGGACATTTAAACAACAAATCACAAACAATATCGTCTGTAAATTAGTGTGTATAGGTTTTATTTTATTTTTTACAGAAAATACATCCGTAATTCCTACCGTTCTCCATGGTATGGTACTTCCACAATGCTCTCTGAGATCTTTAAACCTTCATGACTTAGGCGTAAGAACAATACAACTCTGTATATAATATTCTGAAGCAGAAACGTCCCCCTCAGAGAGAGGTTTTTCTTGAAACTGTGTTGGATTTTAGTGTATATATAATTTTTTTTATGTGTCGGATGGAGAGTCGCTATTGTCAATGTTTATTTTGGGCCTTTCGTTTTGTACTAGGATGGGCTGAGAGATGAGAAGCGTCCGTAGAGATGAACAGACCAGAGGCATCTTCATCCATGCTGGAGTGTCTCTGTGTGTGAATGAGTGTGTTTGTGTGTTTGCACGTGCAGGTACGTCCATGTACCAGCATTAAGGTCACTGTGGTTAACAATATACTTCTCGCTCAGTCGTCGAGGGGCTCGCTTTATTCCATAACCTCAGGGTTGACATGCATCTGTGTTAAAAACATGCAGTACTGTGAGGTCAGTTTACTGTAGGTAAGGTCCATTGGCTGAATCTCAGTGTGCTGATGAAGTTCTAATCAGATGGTGTTGATCGTTCTCTGTTCTTCCCATTACATAATGCTTCCATTAGAATGAAGATTCTGTCGTTCAGTGTTTGGGCATGAAACACAACGTCCAGCAGACAGGCCATCCCAGGTGTGAACTCTTAAGAGACATATCGATAAATTTGAAAGGTTTGAGAGACGACCTTGTCTACTTTCTTCTGTGTCCAGAAAGACAGTAGGATTTTACTTTCCTTAGAGTTTGACATACTAAATGGCCCTTAAGTTTTAGCTCTCAACTTTTCTGTCGTTCTTTGTAACTTTTTTTATTACCAGCAGGAGGATACAAGGAGAAAGGAAATGAATCTGGGCTTAACACCTTGTCCTAACCAGCAACGTGTAATTTGTCCGTCGACACTGAAAGCAAAAATTCAGTGCAGCCTTGTTGCAGCCAATTTTTAATATGCAGTTACACTAATGTTCAAATGTTTGGGGTCCGTAAGATAAGTCTCTTGTGCTCACCAAGGCTACATTTATTTGGTCAAAATACAGTAAATACAGTATTATTATAAAGTATTATTACAATATAAAATAACTTCTATTTCATATATTTTTAAATGTAATTTATTTCTGTGATGGCAAAGCTGAATTGTCAGCAGCTATTACTTCAGTCTTCAGTGTCACATGATCATTCTGATACTCTGATTTGTTGCTCAAAAATATTATTGTTGAAAATATTTACAAAAAACTGTACAATAAATACATTTTTTCAGGATTCTTTGATGAATAGAAAGTTCAAAAGAACAACATTTAGCCTTTACTGTCACTTTTTTTTATCAATTTAATGTGTGCTTGCTGAATAAAAGTAATAATTTATCTTTTTTTTTTAATATCTTAATGAGCCCAAACTAGAATTATAGTGTATGTGGACCAATGAGATTTCACTGTGGCGGGGCTATCAAGCTGCTATGGAAATGAATATCAAGCAATTGACAAAATGTTCTGTCAAATAAAATAGTGTAAAATCAACTAAAAATTGAATGTAAACTAAAATAACAGATAAGCAAAATAAATACATTTTTTAAGTAATTAATTTGATGCAATACATTTTAAAAAACCAATTTACATGGTATATACCATACGTGACTTCTTGGTTGCTTTCAGCAGCTGGTTGGGACAAGGAGTGAGTCAGGAAGGTGAGAGACAGATTGAGAGTGAAGAATGTTCTCACATCATAAAACTTCACCAGTGATGGTGCCAGTATCCGCCTTTACCTGTCTGTCAGCACATCCTCTCAATATTTAATGGCTGCTCAGTGTCACTGCTGCACTGTGAAACTTAAGGTTCTGAATCCCTCGTCTTCCTCAGAATAACACTGCTTCTGCTTCACCCTCCTAGGACAATCACTGTCACTCAAAGCTCCAGCACACATACTGGTCCAGGATCCACACACACACACACACACACACTGCTGCTGTATGTCTAGAAAACCTACAGAAATTCAGAAGTTTAGACACTCATGGCAGTAGCTCAGCAATATTCAGAGGTGCTGCCCACAAGTTTCAGTGTGTTTTAAATCAGCCTAACAGCACAGGATTAACAGAGCTTTGAATGAAATCCAGTGCTGAAGGGATATGCTGTGTTCCTGATCCTCATCTTCTTTTCCTTCCAATGAAATGTGTCCTTTCATAAGTACCGTTTCATGGGTCTGCGCTATTTGCAAAAAGACTTTTTTCTTGCAGCTTGGCGCTGATGATCACATGCGTTTCTGGCACTTTGCATCGAGAGATCCGAAGGAACATTAACAACCAATGAGCCTTTCTGTTTTAAGATATTGATATGTTGAAAGATTATGACATGCTTGACATTTGCTACGCATTTTCTTCAGCAAACCTGTATTTACATAGAAATATTTCATCACGGCGGTCTTATGTAATTCTGTTTTTCCACTGAATCTTTAACCACTCAAGTTTGTTTCTCAGTAGGGGACTAATTACTTCATACGTCTCCCTCTCTCATTTGTCGTTTAACAGAACACTACGTAGAGAGTGTGAAAGAATGTCAAGCTGAGTGATTTAAGCACTTATTGTTTTTTTCTCTCACATGGATTATCACCTTAAACGCATAGTTTCTACCACAACAGTTATTTTTTTCATACAAATCCTCTAAAAGTGCTGGGAAAGATGGTACATAGGCATTTTTTTAATACTCAGAACCCTTTTTGTTCAGATGGCTTCTGAAAATAGCCAATAAGCTGCCATTATGTGGACATGCGAACTGCAAATGTTCCTTCTGGCTAGCAAAAATGTGATCGGCACAGAACCGTGCTCCATTTAAAGCTTTTTGTTGAAAGCTGGATGACAGCAAGCTGTGAACAGCATATGCTCGCAGCTACCGCCGTAGCATAATACCAATGCAAAACCGTTATTATGATGATTATGTGCGACTGTGAACGTAAATACAAGCTGGCTCTGGCTGACTCTCATTGGTCCATATTTCTGCCTGCATCCTCCAAATATGGTGGGAAGTTCTCAGATAGAAAATGGCTCCCTGAACAAAGCTGTAGTGCCTGTAGGGCCCTAAGGTGTTAGGAAGGCAGTAGTGCATTCTTCCCGTGTCTTTCAGCCCTGCTTTCCATTACAGGGCAGCAGACCTCTCTCTTTCTTTCTGTCTCTCTCTCGCTAGCCCAAATAGAGCACTGCCCACCTGGACCACTGTGACGGAGATGGGAGGTCCTGTTTCGCTGTATAAAATGTACATTTGACTGTAACCCTGTGAATGATGTAACAATTTCATTATTTGTAATATTGTTATTGGTTTATTTTCTAAAAATTGAAAAAAAAGCCCAACTTGACTCTCCTCATTAAAACATGAAATGAGATCTGTTATACAGCGTTCTGTGTTTTTTGTGTGCATGTGTGTGTTAGCCTCTGTTTGTTTTCTGATAGCACATTGCACCAGCGCCACCAAAGTCATGGGCTGAATTCCCAGGGAATGCATAATACTAAAAATCTATGGACAGAATACACTGTCATTGCTTCAGATAAAAGTGGCTCCATTTAAAGCTTTTTGTTGAAAGCTGGATGACAGCAAGCTGTGAACAGCATATGCTCGCAGCTACCGCCGTAGCATAATACCAATGCAAAACCGTTATTATGATGATTATGTGCGACTGTGAACGTAAATACAAGCTGGCTCTGGCTGACTCTCATTGGTCCATATTTCTGCCTGCATCCTCCAAATATGGTGGGAAGTTCTCAGATAGAAAATGGCTCACTGAACAAAGCTGTAGTGCCTGTAGGGCCGCAGCACTCTCTGGTGTTAGGAAGGCAGTAGTGCATTCTTCCCGTGTCTTTCAGCCCTGCTTTCCATTACAGGGCAGCAGACCTCTCTCTTTCTTTCTGTCTCTCTCTCGCTAGCCCAAATAGAGCACTGCCCACCTGGACCACTGTGACGGAGATGGGAGGTCCTGTTTCGCTGTATAAAATGTACATTTGACTGTAACCCTGTGAATGATGTAACAATTTCATTATTTGTAATATTGTTATTGGTTTATTTTCTAAAAATTGAAAAAAAAGCCCAACTTGACTCTCCTCATTAAAACATGAAATGAGATCTGTTATACAGCGTTCTGTGTTTTTTGTGTGCATGTGTGTGTTAGCCTCTGTGTTTGTTTTCTGATAGCACATTGCACCAGCGCCACCAAAGTCATGGGCTGAATTCCCAGGGAATGCATAATACTAAAAATCTATGGACAGAATACACTGTCATTGCTTCAGATAAAAGTGGCTACAAAATATTTAAATTAATATTCCAAGTTTAGTAGTTGTTTGCTCAGTCAGCAATGTTTGTGGCCTAATGTTAATTACCACTGTTGATTTAAAAAATGATTGTAAAATGTCTATTTAATCTAAAAAGAAAAGAAAAAAACTCAAAACAAAGTAAATTAAAATAATTTTCCTTATGAACGATTAAGCTATCTTCACATGACCAATAATAAAATGTCCAATTAACAGCATTTGTGGTATAATATATATATATATATATATATAAAATTGTAAATAATAAATAATTGTAAAATTACGGTTTACTTCGTTTTTTCTAAACTAGCTAAAATAAAATAACTGAAAGAAAAAAAAATCTGTATAACTTTTCTGTATAAAAAAAGAGGTTGCTTATAATTGATGAAATTATGTGAATAGTGCCAATACCCTAAACATTAAAATACTCTGATTTCTGGTAGCCAATGTTGACATTTGAAATCACCAAAACAAACACGCCCCTACCCCAAAAGGGTCTCGCCCCTATTTTGATAGCTCC
>NW_015638024.1:595131-604308 GCF_001515625.1 Sinocyclocheilus rhinocerous | reverse complement strand
TTGCCTTAAGCCTTCTTTTGTTCCGCAGACGTTTTCCTCTTTTGTTTTTTATCCGCCATCTCTATCTTTCTGTCTGCTTGCTCGGCTAATGTCTGTCCTGTGCACTAAGCGCTCTCTCCTCCGCATCATGAGTAGACACGCCCCTTACTGCTGATTGGCTACAAGTTTGTTTTGGTACTCGGCCCGAATCAGTTTTCTAAAGCGTTTTAAAAAAAATACATACCCCACCTTTAATAAAATAGCAGCAAAATATGTGCATTAACATGGTTTTAGTGTGGAAAAATATGCTTAGTAAAAGAAATAAAGAAATAAATACCTGTCACTATGACGATGCAATCAACCCTATACAAATGTACTTAAACAGTTTTACAGTCCAAATAATGCACTTAACAGGAGAATTCATGTAAGTAATTTATGAAATAATTGCTTTTGAATCTTCAAAAGACTGTCCTTTCATTTCTGTTGCAAGTGCCTCAACGTCACCTCAATATTTATCTTTTTTTTTAAAGAAAACAAGTGATGAGCCAAACTTATTTTTTGTGGTAATCAACATTACCCAGCTTACAATGACGCAACTTAATTTTTTAAGTGTTAAATAAAACAACGATTATTGTAGTACATTTTACAAGAAATTCTATTTGTTTTCAACTACAAATATTTCATGTTTAATTCACTGCTTACTATTTCTTTGTAATTATTAATGAAATTACTAGCACTGAACCTGGAATGTTGGTTTAAATGTTTTAAGATCCAGTTGTTTTATTTTCCCACTCATTGCAGTCTAGCCAGCTTGCTAAACTAATGTAAAATTACACTAAGGACAGGACTAAATTGAAATATCTTTGTAGAAAGTTGACATTGAAGGCATTTATACGCCCCAAATCACTCCTCACAGGACCGGCCTTTATGCTGCAGTCTTTGTGCTGATGTTCCTGTGGGGTGTTTGGGTTTGTCTGCGCTCCCCCTCCTGCTGTTCTCTCCGACCGGATCCCAGTGTCTCCTCACAGCTCGCCCCGCATCGGAGGCCTCGTTAACGGGCCAATGTGTGAAAGCCCCACGACCTCTCACTGACCTCTCCGAGACTGGCATGCGTAAAAAAAACCCGCAGCCACTGCTAGTAGAAGTAGGAGTTCAGAAGTTCAGTGTGCAACCTGCTGACAATTCAACAGTTCTTCTCGTCTAATCCCGACCTCCTTTGCTTCTCTCTCCTTTACGCCCTGTTAACCACTGCCACCACGGGCTCAGCAGGAACAGCACCAGCGCCAGACCCTCGACAGAATGCGACCAAAAACCCGACGACCATCTTTCACTGGAAATGCACATGAAAGTGACCAGACTCCACGTGAAATATCTAGATTAATGGAAACGCCCTTTGCTTTTTCATTCATGGTCATGACGGAGATGGTGCTTGCTAACCACAATAGTTTGCGCTCACACATCATTGCTTTTGAATCGCATTTTTAAAAGATCATGCTGTGGTCATGCTAAGGAAATACGGAAACTACAAATCTATGTAAACAGTGGCCATGTGTGCCGCTCTGTGATTCACTTATTTGAATGGCCACTAATGTTCACTGTTCCACATATGCGACCTGCAGTTAGCCTATTTTTATATTAGGTCAATCAAAGTGCAATCAGTGAGTTTTCCAGGCCATGGCGTGTGCAGCTAACTGAAACGTTTGGGCGATTTTGATGGCCACGTCGTACTGTGAATATCCATCTATCACAAGTGGAAGCCATTTACAGCAGATGGTTTGTTCTGGCTTTGCTCTGGTCGTGTATATTTTAGTTGAATCATCCCATGCTGGAAAGACTTATTTCCATATCGCTAACATTTCTCATATTTGCACTCTGTCAGTACAAATATTATACAGTCAAATATTAGAAACGCCATTCAAGTGAACCATTACAGAGAATCGTTAAGAGTGAGAGCAGTTCAAAAAGAGCGTTCTTGCGCTCACAATGACAGCTTTTCGCATCAGGGAAATATTATTCATGTTAAATCATGCTGTGTGAAAAAATAAACAGAAGTATGATAGCCTTGATAGGAAAGTCAAGTCATGATGTCACATTAAGTTTTGATTTCATGCCGTAAAAGTGATAGTTCATGTAAATATTGATATTTCTATTCATAAAACTACTAAAAATAATAACATTTAAAGCTATATAATACAGATTAAAAATATATATATAGAGAGAGAATGATGATTTGAGAATTTGTAACAGTAAAACAAAAAATAAACACTTTTTAAATTATTTTCTTAAGCATATTTGTTGTGATACAATTACCTACACATTCTTAAAATGCTTTTATTTTCTCTTTAGCAATGTTTCAAGAACAAACCTTACTAAATTCTTTATCTCGTTCAAATTTGAATCTCAGATCAATTGATCTTTGCTTTATGGATTATTAGGCTATTATTAAAAACATGACAAAAAAATGGCAGCTTAATAACTGGAATGTTATTTTGAAAATAATATTTAATAATTACATGATGATTTTTTTTTTTTAGAAAAAAAAAAAAAAATCCGATTTTTTTAAATGCTGAAATTTTCTATGTATAGATTATGTAATTTATGTTTACTGTATAAAATACATTTTCTTACTCTGCTTTTCTTACTAACTTTTCAACTACCCAACAAAATTTTTGTATCCAACACAAGAGAAGGTGCAACCATAAAACAAATTTTTTTTTTGTAAATGTAAAAAGGGAAAAGGTGCAACACTCACTCTTAAAGAATTAGACGTTATTGGTTAAAATAAAGTCACGGCCTTCTTCAGACATCAAGAACAACACTGACACAAACTGCTTTACACACTCTTACAATCAGCAACAGCAACAACAAAAAAAGAAAGAGAGGGAAAAAGAGTCCTACCAAGAAGAAAAACATTTTAACATTTCAACATAGTAATAATATTTTGAAACCTATGAGCCTTTTTAAACAGTTAACTTTCATAGAGTTCTTCATCATTAGGACAGTTCTGACATGAAGGCTGGTCAGGTGTGGAAGCTTTTTGTCAGATTACTGTCAAAGTGTTGATTCAGACTGCAGGAGACAGTGTGTGAGAGCAGACCTGAGCCGAACTGCACTACTCTGAATGATCACTTGGACTGTGCGCTTGGATTTTTCTGAGGACATTTGCCTGAAATGTAACTAAATAAGGTAAATTCATGAAGTAACTATTTTTTTTCTCTTCACAATGTACAATTTATACAAATGTACTGTATATCATTTTTAAAAACAGACAGTATTTTTCTTGTCTTTTCTGTATAGATTTATATTATTATTATTTGTTGTTGTTGTTGTGTGTACAGTGACTTTTGGAAAGCTACTATATAAATTAATGATAATAATGATTATTATCATCATAAAAAAAAGGGGGGGGGGATGTATGTGAAAGAGTTAGATATGCTATTTTAACTTTGCTTAAAATATACATTTAAAAAAATTCACAAAACCTTTATACATTTATGCGAAAGTGGAAATAGGGGGTCATTAGAACCCATTGAATATTGCAATGCTTGCATTAAATATTTCAGCGGTGTACACGAATTTTCCAGGCCTGCTTTTTTACAGAAAGGCAGAAAGAGAATAGCTTTGTAAAAAGGTTTCCCAGTCATAATATAATTCAGTGTAATAAGCATGCATGTACTGTAATAATACACTACAGTACAGTAGAACATAGTCATTATTTGTGTATTATAACATTCAAAGCATAAACTATTCACAATATGTGCATTTTTGAATTGTCCGGTTAAGTGAATTATTGAGCAGTTGGATGTATTTCTGTAATTGTAACTGACTACCAGATCTGTATATGGTCAATTCTCATTTCAGTAGCAGCAGTCGTAAATGTTCTTCAGGCTTTATGTGGAACAAAATCATAGGGAATGTATTTGTTTCCATTTTACTGTACATCGTGGATAGAATTAAGATAAACACAGGAGTAAATTCAGACGTATTTAAAGAGGTCTGCCGTTTGTTGTTTCAAAGCACATTCCTTTTGAGAGCCACCATTTTTAAACACTTAAACCCTGCAGGATCTTTGATGGTGCTCTGAGATAGATGATCTGGAGCTCTTCCACCCCACAATCACCAGACATCATCTGCACATCTCTCTAACTTTAACCAAAGACCTGAGCCTTTTGAAGCTCTGTGGAGGAATTAATGCAAAACAGAGAGCCGACTGCTTTGCAAATTTGTCCCAGACCCACACAATTTGCCAGATAGAGAGAAAAGCGAGGCAGAGAGATACAGTACTGTGATGATGTTCATAATAACGGAATTATCTTTTTTTTTCTAAGACAGAAATGGAGAGGAATGGAAACTATACTATGTGGATGAAAATATGCCAATGTTCAGCACATGTGAAACATTAAAAACTGAGGTAAGGCATTATTGGGAGGGACTTGCTGTGTGATTTGTGTATAACTGATAAAGACTCGTATCATATATATTCTAAGGACGATTTCAAAAGCAAATTTGAGGTCAGTGTCTATACAATTAGAGTCAATAACGTTAGATTTTATGCTAGAAATGAGGGGCTGCACGGGAGTGCTAAGGGGTCCGGGTAAAAGTTTAGAGGAAAAACAAAATACATTTAAAACTATTTTTAAATAAACATAAATATTTATTTATAAACATATTAATAAATAATCTAAATAAGATTAAATTTATTAAATGAAATGTTTAATTTTCTATTAATAAAATAGTTATTATTTATTTAGTCATTTAGCAGACGCTTTTATCCAAAGAATAAATACATTTATAAATAAATAAACTGTCCAGTACTTTAGTGAGTATAGGGGAAAAAAACGCAGTAATGTAACATAGTATAAATCTTTTTCAAATTATATTTTACACATTCATAATATTCATTTTTACAGTATTAAAACACTGTAGGTCTTTACACATGAAATGATGGGCTGCACGGGAGTGCTAGGGATTCATGGAAAAGTTAAGAAAAAAAATATTGCTTAAAAATAATTTTTATTTAGAAATATATAAATATTTTTAAATAAACAAAATCATTTATTATAAATAATAAATAGGCTACATCTACATCATCTTAGTGAGTAGGGAAAAAACGTAATAATGTAACATAATACAAACTAAATATTTTTTCAAATAATATTTACTCATAATATTAATTTTTACAATATAAATGGGGTCTTTGTACATGAAATGATCGGGGCTGCAAGGGAGTGTTAGAGGGTCCATAGAAAGGTTTAGAGAAAGATGACAAAAAAAGTTTAAAAAAATGTTAAAAAAAAGGTTACAATTAAACTAAATTAAACAAATAACAAGAATAAGCTAAACAAATAATAAAATGTTTGTTAAAAATAAATAAATACATTTAATAGTATACAGTACCTGAGTAGCAAAAAAAGAAAATAAGTAATAATGTAACAAAATATTTCGCACATTTGTAATATTAAATTTGACATACAATGTGTCTTTATACATGAAAATATATTTAGGAGGGGGGTGATCATATTTTGGGGTTTGTAGCATCTAAAAGCTTGAAAACCCCCAACACCAAATATCATTCTAGGCTACTACTGCGGTAAAAAATAACTTTACATTATTATTTACAGCGCACACGTACACTTACACACTTCACAGAACAAATTGCTCTCGTGTGTGACCTGCTGTGACTGATCTATTTAACACTGTGGACTGTGGAGTGTGAGGTTTATGACAGACCGTTCCTCTAGAGGCGACAGCGTCACGTCTGACCGCTGAGTTTGACCTACTTAACACTGTGAACTCTCAGGTCGAGAACATGCGCACATTCACTGAGAGACTGCAGAAAAAACACCCGCATTACTACAGTCTTTAATGCCCTTCAGATGCATTCACAGCACACATGCCCTGCAGCTTCATTAAAGACTTCTCTGGCATTAAATTGTTTTCATTATGCCATCTGCCACGTTGAAAAAAAAATAAAAAGGTGGTGGAACGAGAGAAAAAAAAATACACATACTCTGTCGCCATCTAGTGACAATTTGTGCGTAGTAGATCATGATAGAGAAGAAGAGTGAAAAGGGTCATTTTTATTTATTTGGCATTCTGTAGGTGAATATGTGTTTCTTTTATATACTATTTATATATGTTGTTAACCAACAAATAACACGTCTTGGATAATTGAATAAACTGTGCATGATTGATATGATTGATATTGATATCTATGCTTCGCATGAGAACATCTTTTGGACTGGTCACCCTACTAAAATTTCTGAATGCTATAAAGAGTAAAGGGTGAAAATTAGAAAATATCTGAAATTTGTAGATTAAATATTTTGTTAAAACATAATATGTAATTTACTTTTGTAAATCAATATAAATGTATATAGTATGTATAATAATGTACAGTACCAGTCAAAAGTTTGAAATAATTCTGATTTTTTAATGTTTTTGAAAGAAGTCGCTCATGCTCAACAAGGCTGCACTTATTTGATACAGTACAACAGTAATATTGTGAATCATTATTACAATTAAAAAAAAACTGTTTACTATAATTATATATATTAACATGTAATTTATTCCTGTGATGGCAGCTGAACTTTCAGCAGCCAGTAGTCCAGTCTTCAGTGTCACATGATCTTTCAGAAATGTTTTTAATGTTTCTATTTTAAATAAATGCTGTTCCTTTGAAATTTCTATTTAAAAATAAATAAATAAATGCTGCTAATAATTGAGCAGCAGCATGTTAAAATGAATTCTGAAGGACCATGTGACACCGTGACCGAAAACTAGAGTAATGACTGCTGAGGTAAAAAAAAATATATATATATATATATTACTATTTTACTGTACTTTTTGCTTAAATAAATGCAGCATTGGTGGGAATAAGAGCTTTCTTCCCAAAAAAAACATAAATCTTAAATATTCAAAATTTTTACTGGTATTGTAGGCTCCATATTAAAGGTAGTCAAACTGTATTGGCAGAAATGGCTACTTTGATCAGCAGATGGCAGCATTGTCTTCATTGTTCACTTAAAGCACCTTTGTTCTTTCCTTGGGCCTGCACTGATTTACAAAACTAAGATACTATATTGTTCTTAAAAATTTTTTTTATCTGTTTTGAGGTGCCGTTTTCATCTTTAATTATCTTTAACTTAAATTCATTCTTCAATGCACACTACATATTGGGGAATTTATGATTCAACAAATCCTCATGCACGCAAGGTCTCTCAGTAAATCCTACTCACCAGCTTTCAGTAAGACCCATCCCTTAAATTTTCAAATAAATTGAATCCACAGAAGAAGCAGAGGCATCAATCACACACACGGTTTATTTTAAAGCAATACCACACAAAGCAGAAGTCTGCTTTTTCTGCATTTTTATTTTATATAGAACATATCAATTAGAGTTTGCTATGAATTTCTGTGAGTTTAATACTTTGGTTCTTTCATTTTTAATGCTGTGTTCCAGTTATTTTGCTGATTGGGCATAAAATCGAGGCTGTGTGTGAACACGATACCCTAAGCTAGCTCAATTGATTCCAGAAGGGTGGACTGTGTTGAGATGAGGTCTGGACATCTCTTCTTTTACTCACCTCAGTCACATCAACCCCTCATCCATCAATCCCAAAAGCTTCCATAACAGATGGAATCACTCATATAGCAACTAATCAGTTTTATGTTGATGAAAGGCAAATCCATCTGCACTCCTCTTTTAAATCATTGTTTTCTATATCCCTGTTTTTTACTAGTTTGAATGATGGCCAAGTGGCTTCTGTGGAGGTATGGCCCCCTGTTGGAGCCGTTATCTGTGGCATTATTCTGGCAGAGCGTTGGGCTGGACCCTGGAAGGGACAGCTGACTCATTTGGCAGAGACTGGCGAGCCAATTGGTCAGGGAAGTTATGAGGACAACACTAGATTGTTGTCCTCATAACAATCCCCCCCCAGCGGGTCAGGAATGACTTTCAAGACAAAAATCATTACCAGTTAATAGCCCCTACCTAATGTATAGCACTCTATGTTGTTTTATAGCTAAAATAAATCACAATAAAACGACATGGCAGTGCTATCTTGTTGATTTGTAACTATTTGGAGCGAAAACATAATATTTTGTAGTTTGAGGGGAACAAAAACATGTTTTTGTAGCTCAGAGCCTCTTATTGTTTTCCTCGAATACGAGTTACAGGTAATGTAAGTGACTGAAAAGCCATATCCAGAACAGCACTGGGACTTTTCACTGTTTGAATCACTCTGCCTGTCAGTATTTACATGTTGTGTATAGACCGACTATCAGTCTGTGTTGTAGAATTTTTTGTGAATCTTCCTGTAGATTAT
Source organism: Sinocyclocheilus rhinocerous (assembly GCF_001515625.1). NCBI lineage: Eukaryota > Metazoa > Chordata > Actinopteri > Cypriniformes > Cyprinidae > Sinocyclocheilus > Sinocyclocheilus rhinocerous. The sequence continues at coordinate 596,002 of NW_015638024.1, read as the reverse complement.
ATTGTTATGCCAGAATGTGGCGACAAGTGAGTGAATCCGATTCGCTCATTCTGCATTCAAACTTTGAAAACATTGCAAGATAAAATATGTGAAAACCCCTTACAGACTGACATACAATTATTAATAATACACATTAGGCCCTACTACAACAGAGAGAGAAAAAAAAGAAAGCATATAGGCTATTTATGAACGAAAGTGCCTGTCTTTATGAATTACTCATTGATTCATTCACTCAACTGATTCGTTCAAAACACTGATTCACTCAGAAACAAAAGGCGTGGCTGTCTTAATGAGTGATTCATTGAATCATACGCTCAACCGATTCGTTCAATACACTGATTTAATAAGGACCGAAACAAGTAACTGAATCAAAACAATGATTTATTCAGAAATGCCATTACGGTGTGTTGCAGATGTGCTTTATTTGGAACTATTTTTGTTGGTGGAACAATAATTAACAAAGAAACTGCAATATTGTGTCTAAAATGTAAGTAACTCCATATTAACTTCTTGTTTATTGAACTCTTGAATAAAAGCGATATCACTCGATTGCTCGGAATGATTGGTGTGACAGCGTGTAATTTCCTGTAAAGTCATAATATAATTCCTCTGTAAAAATAAATAAATAAAATACATTAAAGGGGTCATATGATGCTGCTAAAATGTACATTATTGTTTCTCCTCTATGCCCCGCCTTTTTGAAACGCGTCAATTTTTACAAAGCTCATCGGTCTGAAAAAGCGAGGTGTGCTCTGATTGGCCAGCTATCCAGTGCGTTGTGATTGGCCGAATACCTCAAGCGTGTGATGGAAATGTTACGCCCCTCACCATACTGTTGATGCCGTGTCCGGCCGGAGCAACGAGACAAAAA
>NW_015638024.1:581622-594164 GCF_001515625.1 Sinocyclocheilus rhinocerous | reverse complement strand
ACAATACTACAGCGAGGATAAAAGTTACGCCTTCTTTCTTTGATTGAACATTTGGGCGGCGTTATGCAAATCTTCCCACATAGTGACGTAGACATGTGGGGGCGTGTTAGAACGAGCCGTTTTAGGTAGGCGTGGTTGACTCTTAACTTTTATAAAGAATATCTCTTTGGATTTGAGACTTTAGTCTTTGCAACTTTACAGATCTTCTTTATGTACCAAGAGCTTGTAACACTCCAAAAAGAAAGGAAAAAATTGAAATCGCATCATATGACCCCTTTAAAGAAATGACATGTAAAAAAGAGGCTATTTCCAACATGTTTTGCCTGATATAGATGTTCAGATGATATCGGCTTTAAACTCAGGTTCCCACATGGCGTCCTACTCTTCTCATGGCAGTTTCACTGGATTTTATCTGAGAGCACACAGACACAGCTGTGCCCTTCGCTTCAACAGTAAAATGGCTGTCACATAATATCAGTGAGTTCTCGCCCTCACAGGCTGTTTCTATGTCTCGCACTATCAGTGCCTGTTTCTGATTACGCATACATAACATAATATTTATTTATGTAAACAGCTCTGGTGTGATGTAGGCCTATATTGATCTGCAAATATCTAAATATCTAAATTTTAGATAAAGCTAAATATCCACCTCTACTGTATGTATGTATAGGTAGATATAGATAGATGATAGATAGATCTGTATGGCTCATTGGACGAATGACACTGTGAATATGAGTAGATTCTGGTTCTATTTTAGTTTTAATAAACCAGAACTGGAGCCATACAATATGTTAGTGGACATATGTCAGAAATGCATTTGTTTGCATTTTCTTTTATGATTTATTGAAAGTTGCACTAAGATATAGTCAGAGTCTGAGCCTTGCTTTTGTTGGTTTCCCCCTTTTTTGTAATTTCTTTCATTGTATGTCCCCCTTTTTGATGACTAGTTTGATGCTACATTTGAAAAAAAAAAAGCATCTGTTTACTTAATTAGGCATTTATTGAAATCTACTTGTGGAAAACTTGAATACTGGTAATAATTATAAAAAAAATAGTAATAGCTCAGATCTTGTCCGTTGTGGTAATCAAACTATAAAATAATATTCTTGTTTTCCTGCACTGAATCTTTTTCTCTATATTAGGCCAGTCTGTTCATTATTTTTATGTTTAATGAAAATGTCTGAAAATATACTGAGAGTCACCAAAGACTGTGTAGTAGACTGGGTAACATTGCTCCTGTCAATGGGCGGTCAAGATGTACCCTGCTCCACTTAAATGTCACATTTTTCATCAAGCGTACCACAGATTAGTCACCATGACTGACAGCACATCCTTTCACCTGCCGCCTATCTGCTAGCTGAATGGACATCTCTGGTGTCACTGTCTCAGACGAGTGGATGTCTTTGATATAACGTGGATAAAAGTCTGCGCGTGTCCTTTCTGAAAGAGAGCGACTGACTTGATGTGCGTGTCACGTGGCCTCTCTTCCCACTGAGGGATTCTTTACTACAATGTAAGGAGGGAACAGAATGCTAAATCGCTGCAGTCTACGTCACTTCTCACACATGGGGGACTTATCTCCATGGCAACCGGCATGCCAGGGTGTCCTAGCGATGATCCCAAACCAGCTGAATGAAATGGAATTATTTAATGGAAGCATAATTCACATTTGCCCTTTCTAGTTGCAAGGAGTTTCCAAATCATGATCTGGTTAGTCTTGAGGAATTATAAATCTGTGTCACCCAGGTCGTTTATGATAGATTACACATGTAAGTGGTATTCGGAGGTTCTGTCTTTTTGCTGTTGAAAGAGATTTGCTTTAAATCAGTAAAGTCGCTCTGGCATAGAGGAAAAGGGTCGAGAGGGACGATAGAGAGGAGAAAAAGAGCAGGAGATCTCCATTTCTGGTTTATTTCTGGCCTGCACCCTGCAGCTCCCACCCGCCTACCCTCTGCCCACTTGGCTGGTGGCCGCATGCTAATGATGTCATTCTTTCAAGCCATCTCTTCAGCTGACCTTTTGACCCTGTCAGCAGAATTGAAGCGGTATTAGTGATATTTTAAAATATGAAAAGCATGGAGGCTTTGCTTTAGGAGGTGGTTTCCACGAATATGGGTATAGCTCTTAGGGTAAATAATAGACCTGAAACCTGAAAAAGTTTATTTATTTTTTTCTTATTCATGAGATGGCCAGTCAAAGAAGATGCCTTATGCACCTCTTAGGAGGTCAGATAAATACTACATGAATTGTATTTTTTCCTATTCAGTTTATATTTACATTTTTTTCTTCAGTTCTGTTACTGAAATTTGGGATGAAAGTTTTTGAAATTTACTGAAATTTTTGTCTAATGTTGAAATACAGTTTTGTGTGAGTTTGAATTAAATAAAAAATAAATAATGTTGTTTTATATTAATAATATAAAATATGTTATAGCTATTCTACTTTTATTATATATCAAATATATAATATTCTATTATATTTTAATATATTTAAATTATTTGTTCTTGTGAAGACACAGCTACATTTTCAGCAGCCATTGCTCTAGTCTTCCAGTCTCACATGATTCTTTAATAATTGTTTTATTTATAATCAAATCTATATTTATAATCAAATCTAATGTGCTGATTTTTCCTGTTATCAATGTTAAAAACAGTTGTTGTGTTCTTTTTTTTCTTATTTTTTTCTGGATTCTTTCATGAACATTTTTTCAAATTATTAGCATTTATATGTGAAATATCTTTTGTAACACTACATGTCTTTACTGTCACTTTTGATAAATGTATGCTATAAATGAATTCAATATATATATATCCCCTAAATAGTATGTTTTTGTGATTTAAAAAAATCATTTCAATGCAATTAATTAAATCTCAATTAAAACTTATGAAAATGTGCCTTTTTTATGAAAGTGCCATTGTGCCTTTTTTATGAAAGTGCCATTAGTTAATCTTAAGTAATAGACCACTATTAATGTATTTTGTTAAAGTGAAAACAGCCTTTCGTCATATGAAGTTAATAAACCGCATAAGCCATACAGATGTTCAGATGATAAACACTTACTAGAAGTAGAACTGGATCCTTAAAGGATACAACCAGCCACATCGTGTGATGTGAGATGCCCTGTACGGCAGAGCTGAAAGCTCTATAGGAGAGCAGTGTGTCTGTGTGGAGGATATCTGGAACTGCTGGGAGTCAGAGTGCCAGATCCCTCGGAGACAGAGCCAAGCCACCGAGATCGTGTGCCAGGATCACTGTGAGACCGTCCAGCTTCTCTGAAGTTATATTGGGCTGAAAACTCACGCTGCAATCTGACTATTCATAGGAACTCATTATAGCGTATTAGGCATTAGATCATAAAACACAGAAAAATGCATTTTTAGCTTATCATAAACACATACATGGTGTATTTACCCAGTTTTACAATCCAGACAGATGCTGACACCATGGTCCCATCTGTGGCTTGCCATGTGTTACCTAGCATGCTTGTTTTTCTACAGTCTGCTGAGACCCAGAGCTAAGGTGACCAGACGTCCTCATTTTGCTGGAGCTGTCTTTGGAAACATTTTGTACTGTGCATTCTAAACAGCTCGCAAAGTGAATCAATGCTAAATGTAGCAATAAAACAGCCTTCAGGATTTTGCCTCAACCGTGTGCTGTTTATTTTGAGTAGTAGAGGGAGCTTCTCACTATAGCAGCCTCAAGATGACAGTTGCACTAGTTTTGCCATTGAAATCATTCTGAAGTTAAATGCGGCTTTTCACTGTCTGTCGAGCTGCTTTGCATACTGGTGCATAATAAGTACGCAGCATACTATTTATATTTTTTGAAAAAGATCCTATAGTTTTTACTTAATAGTTTTGTTTTGTTTTCAGTTTCTGCACCAAGGTCCCACTGTAAGGAGGTGGTAAAGTTCAGAGAACAGTAGTGTAAAAATATTAAATATATATATATATGTGACCCTGGACCACAAAACCAGTCTTAAGTCGCACAAGTATATTTGTTGCAATAGCCAAAAATACATTGTATGGGTCAAAATGATCTATTTTTCTTTTATGCCAAAAATTATTAGGATATTAAGTAAATATCATGTTCCATGAAGATATTTAGTAAATTTCCTACCATAAATATATTAAAACTTAATTTTTGATTAGTAATATGCATTGCTAAGGATTTCATTTGGACAGCTTTATAGGGATAGTTCACCCAAAAATTAAAAATACCCCATGATTTACTCACCTTCAAGCCATCCTAGGTGTATATGACATTCTTCTTTCAGACGAATACAATCGGAGTTATATTAAATAATGTCTAGGCAAATCCATGCTTTATAATGGGAGTGGATGGTAGCCCAAAATTTGAAGTCGAAAAAACTGCACACATCCATTATAAAAGAAGTCAACACGGCTCCGGGGGGTTAATAAAGGCCTTCTGAAGCGACGCAATGCGCTTGTGTAAGAAAAATATTTACAACTTTATAAACCTTAATCTCTAGTTTCCGCTAACTGTTGTACGCTCATTCATGAGAGAGTGGCGTCCAGCGGATGATGTATGACGTAGGCGTAGTGTAAACTCCGGTGAGAATATGCTAGTTTCACGAGAAACAAGTTTTGTTTACAGCAAAGGACAACCAGTGTCCTCTTGGCTTATATCGAAATCCTCCAACATTTTTCTTTACAAATCCTCGTTTTGTACTACTAATTCGTGACCGGTGTTTTGTTTTGCTCTCTCCTCTGCGCTTCCACGTTCGTCACTTCCGCGTTCATCACCGCGTTTGCCTACGTGCTACGTCATCGCGTCGCTTCAGAAGGCCTTTATTAACCCCCCGGAGCTGTGTGGACTTCTATTATAATGGATGGGTGCAATTTTTTCAACTTCAAATTTTGGGCTACCATCCACTCAAGTTTTTCAATTCAATTCAAGCTTATTTGTACAGCGCTTTTCACGATACAAATCATTGCAAAGCAACTTTACAGCAAATTAAGTTTCTACAATATTTAGTGGTAGCTTATCAGTGGTGACTGTCAGTTAATGTACATATGGCAGAAATGTACGGAAAAATCAATTAAAGACGTAATCAAACAGACGAACACTTTTTTTTTAAACTTTCTATTCATCCAAGAATCTTGTAGAGAACATATGATGGTTTTAATAAAAAGCATGTTACGCAGCACAGCATTAATAATAAGAAATAATTATTGAGCACCAAATCAGAATTTTGAATGATATCTAAATCATTTGACACTGAAGACTAAAGTAATGGATGCTTTGCCATCACAGAAATAAGTTACATTTTAAAATATATTAAAATAGAAAACACTTATTTTAAATTGTAATAGTATTTCGCAGTACTGTTTTTATACACCTAGGATGCTTCGAGTGTAAGTAAAACACAAGCTAATTTTAATTTTTGGGTGAACTATCCCTTTAACTAACAATGCTGTCTGATAGTTAACTGATCAGGCTGGGAGACTACTTTACCAGTCAGCTAAACCAATTGAACACCTGCTTGGCTAGACGGGGAGACCAACTTAAATCAGGTAAGGGCAGCAAACCAAATTACGCTGGTTTAAGTTTGTGGGACGAGTTGCACAGCAAATTTTTAAGTCAGGTTAAGTTAGGTTGCACAACACTGGCCTAAAAGGACATTGCAATTTTTTCTGCGATATATATGCAAGAACGAACTCAAGCAGTAACCATAAGGTTTTTTTTATTATTAAAACAAATTTATTTCCACTTAAGAGTTCATGGGCTAAAATCTCATTGTTTTTGACCCATTCCATATGACTGTAAATGAATATGATTTTTTATTGTGATTATTTTTAAATAGAAATATTAAACAATATGAAGTACATTGCAATAATACTTGTGTATAATAAGTATTTAATATAAACAAAGATGGTTTATTGTACAACTATAAAATTACAATTCTAATTCTAAAAACAAATTTGCATTTTATTATATTTTTTAAATTTCCATCAAAATTTGATTTTGACAGTCTGCCAGCAAAAAAAAAAAAAAATGCATTAAATATGCTTATAAATCAACACAGTGCAACCGGCAGTGCATATATTAATTTCATTAAATCAAAGCCATCGTGATTTGACTATAGTAGTAAGCCATATCACAATATCAATTTTATTTCTATATATCATGCAGCTCTAAATAATAGTGATACTTCAAAACTCAAAACTCACTTCCACAATGCAATGGTGGCTATGAGGTTGCCAAGGTGTTCTGTTAGGTTGCTAGGGTTGCTGTGCACTTTCTAGGGTGTTCTAGGTGGTTGCTAGGATGCTCTGGGCAATTGCTAAGATGTTGCTAAGATGTTATGGTTGCTAGAGTGTTCTTGGGGGTTGCTAGTTGCTAGGATGTTCTGGGTGGCTGCAGGGGTTTTCTGGGTTGCTGCATTAGTAATAAATGTCTCTTTTCAGGCACATCTAAGTATTGAATTGAAAACTTGTTAAACATACCACAGTCCTTTAACCTTATGTCACATAAAATGTCCTTCTCAGCAAAACAGCCATCGCTAGCAGTTAGAGCCGGCATAGTGATGTTCAGTTGTATGACCATAGGTCTTAATTTTTGCTGTAGCGCACTTGGCATAGGCTTCCTTTAAGTACTTCAGAGAGGCAGGTCCAGTTGTGCTTTTGGAAATTGAGTTTAAAAAATGCATTGCAGTGTTGTTATTGTCAACTGAAACAAAAAAATAAAAATGTCTTAAAAAGTTTCATTAAATGAAATATTGCTAATGTAAAAAAAAATGTAAAAAAAATAGATGAAAAACTGAAAAGCTTTAACAAAAATGTAAAATGTTGCCTTTGCAACTAACTAAAATAATTTAAGGTAAGGTTTAACTAATAAAATGACTAAAAGTAAAACGATAGATAGATAGATAGATAGATAGATAGAAAGGACAAAAAACAAAACTAATAAAATGATAAAAGCATAAGAAGTAACAAGTAACAAAATTAATAAAACTTAAAATGAAAACTGGAAATAAAAAATAAAAGCTAAAATAGTAAATAAATAATACTAAATACTGATTCATTGGATGCAATTCAAAAATAATCTTTTTTTTATCCATCAGACACTCCATCAGGTCATCAAACATTTTTAAGATAGGATAATTATTAATACTATTATTAATAACTAAATTAATACAGATATTAATTTAGTGACAAGTACACCATTCTAACCACAAAGTAACATTTCTAAATAATATTAAAATATATGAAAATGAAATACAACATGTTTTAATATAATAATAATAATAATAATAATATAATAAATCGATTTGTTTTATAAATAAGTTATAAAAAAGTATAAGTTAATTGTTTCTTAATAATGCTTTTTTGTTAATATTTCATAGGCACAATTTCGAGCTCTGTCCACTAGAGGCTGGTGCCACTCATGACACCATCCAAATGACACTAATGCCAGTTAACATTCTCAAACAGGTTGGGGTTTAAACAATCAAACATGCATGTTTTCACACTATGCTGTCATCTTAAAATACTGATATTGACATAAAATAACCATGGCCTTAAGATCCCTCTTTACAAAGCAAAATGCAGTGGCACCAACTGCTGAAGCCGAGAAAAACAGAGCTCACTTTGATAGCCCCATCATCATTTGGCTGTCACGGTCACATAAACACCTCCTGTAATAGCACGGGTGTAAAGGATGCTGAGATGTGGCTCGAGCAATATGACGCTAATGCTGTCGTCTAGCAAACCACAGCCAGACAGAGAGATGAGGACGCTCAGGGGACTGGCGACAGGGGCAGGTGGTAAACAATGTGATGAGGGAATGAGAAACTAAATGGATGTCACCTCCAGCTTGCCCTGTTTGTTTTATCTTTTTTTTTACTTTTTCTCTCAAGGCGGATTGTGTCATTCTCGCCTCACGGTGTTCTTGTGGTGGAGGGAGGCGAGTGATTCGCACCCATTCCCCCTGCTGAGATGTGACACAGTTAAAGAGAGTTAGACAGTGTGTTCCCACCGCGAGGGGATCGATGTGGTACCCTAACAATCTATAACTTTAATTTCCTCCTTCTATACGACACCAGAACAAGACTTGACTTTGCATTGCCACAGACTGTCTGCTTGATGCTACTGACGAAGCAATGATGAACAAGACTCACAATCAACAAAATAAATGCGTTGGCTTCAGACATAACCAATTTAGGAAGTCAATTCTTTCAGCATTTACTCACCCTCATGTCGTTCCGAACCTGTATGACTTTCTTTTTCTGTGGAATGTGAATTGAAAAATTACTAAGAATTCTGCTGGTTGCCGTTAATGGGGACTGAAACTTTCAAGCTTCAAAAAGGTTGAAAATGCAACAGCACCATTAAAGTATATTAAAATAGTCCAAATGACTATTCTGAAGACTAAAATAGCATTGTGTGATGACATCTGCTCTACTTGACATGTTAATGAGTCACGTGGTTTTCAGTCAGTTGATCCTGTTCACAAAATTGGTCACTAATCAGATTGATTTGGTTTTCAAGTTCCCCTCTCTTTGACTTACACCGTGTCCTAACCAGATGCGATGCGACGGCACGACACGTGATAAATGGTACTTTTGCATGTTTATCAGAGTTTTTGTCTTAACCAGCTGTGACGACGATACGCAACAATTGACAGCAGATAATATTTAGAAACGTTTCTATGTCGGCACTGGAACAGCAACAGTATACAAACTATGACAATGATGATCTCTGGTACTGATTATGTGCTTTATTTAATGATAAAAGCATTTAATGCGAATTTGAATATCATTTTGTGTGACCTATTATAGCCATACTGAAAGTGACAATGGATAATTTACCTCAGATCTTGAAAATAAAGGAAACATAAATATTAAAACTGTGAACTCAGTGTGAACCAACAAGTGTAGGCTATTTCATGACAAAGATTGTATCAGTCACTCAGTATGTATTTTTAATCATTTTAAAATGGTTTACTGTTTATGAATTAAATTATGTACTTATCCATTTTTTTGTGAGTGCAGTGCACTTGGGAAAAGAACCTGCTCACATGATCTTCTGATTGGTTGTGATTTTTGATTGATTTTGTTGTGTCACTGAAATCTTATCACATCGTGCCTGGATAGGAAACGGTTTTTACTGATCTGGTCACGTGTTCCGCTCACAGTGTTGTAAGATTATCAGTGAATAACAACTTAAATTTGTGTCTTTCTTCAAACAATAAATTAATACTTTTATTAATAACTTTATTCAAGGACACATTAAATTGATAAAATTGATCAATAAATATATATTTACAATGCTACAGAAGATTTCTTTTTTTTTTTCAAATAAATGCTGTTCTTTTGAACTTTCTATTCGTCAGAGAATTCTGCAAAAAAAGTATCACAGTTTTCACAAAAAAAAAACTGCACATCTGTTTTTAACCAAATCAGCAGAAGAGATCATGTGACACCTAAAACTGGAATAATGTCTGCTGAAATCTTTGCCATCACTGGAATAAATTACATTTGAAAGTATATTAATATAGAAAACACTTATTTTAGATTGTATATTGCTGTATTTTCGATCAAATAAATGCAGTCCACCGACCCCAAACTTTTGAATGTTAGTGTATGATATCACTTATGGTTTTTTAGTGTCTTTTTTTTTTTTTTCAAAACGAATTGCATGGAAACAAGTGAACAGTACATCTTTCCTTTTGTGCTCCATGGAATGAATAAAGTCATTTTGGAACAACATGAGGGTGATTTTTGGGTGCACTATTCCTTTAAGAAAGCGGCTTGCTGACAATTCTACTAAAACTCATTGCAAAAACATCTGTTCTGAAGCATTTTGTCAGGAATTGTTCGGTTTTCTCGTTGCATCTGCTTCTATCTGTGCTCATTTGCACAATGCACAGCTGACCTTGAGACACAGCCCTTCTGAGAGCTTTCAAGAACAAGACCCCAGTAAACTCAGTAAATCTTCTAGGTATATTACTCTTGATATGACATTGGTATGCCATCTTTAGGTCATTAGGTTATTGCTGTTATTTATTCAAAGTGAGTACAAGGAGAATGTTAATTGATTACCAGAGATTGAAAGAGATTGTATTTATGTAGCTCTATGCGTTCATCTCAGTACACAGCATGCATCTTGTGTGGCATTCACACAAATGTCAAAATGTCAAAATGATTTTTAGAAGCTCTCACTTTTGCTGGGTAATACATCTCTTGTTTATAATGAGTTACATAACATACGCAATAAGAAGGCACACTTGTGTGAATCAATATTATCGTGGCTCAGGATCAGATGTGTTTGCTTCCGTCACCTGCTCTTCTCTGCGATAACACATTCATCCCTGATATCTAAGTGCGATCCTGACTTGGCGCAAACTTGGCATCCTTTTGCTCTGTCCACAGCTTTAGTCTCGACAGCTGCCCGAGCGTTTTGAATGTCCACCACATTGCGAGATCGGCTCAAAGGAAGGTGACATTTCAAGTATTTCCAAAGCCTCTGTTTCCCTCCTCTGGGAAAGTCTTGCCTTTTTGCTCTGTTCCAGGACCAGTCAGCTCTGTCCAGATGCTTATCAGTAACAATTGTGAGATAACCCTTAAAGCTGCTCTTGCAACAGAATAAAAGGGCAACATCCGCCAGCACCTGTTGTTTCTATGTTACCCCCCACCCCTTTGCCCATCCTGCACTGGACATCTGCCTCCACAGGCCACTAGCACCCTGCTGAGCCAAACAACATGCTGCACTTGACATTCATTACTTATTGATGTGAAGGCTTTAATTGCATCTTGGGAGCTTTCAGCCTGTTTCCTCCCAGTAGCTGGCTCTCCCATACCCACCCAAACCAGCTCATTCATCGTCTCATACTGGGCAGTGCTGGTTGTCTTGCCCTTTAACAATGCATATACAATACAAAGGGTCTGCTGAATTAGTGGTTTATTTTCTATCTTTATTCTTTGTCTTCTTAAGAAATAAAAACATACAAAGAGTTCATCAAGTGTTGGAAAAGCACTCTCTAAAAAATGGTTTGCAGCTTAGTAATTAAAATTAAATAGTAAATAAATAGTAAATAAAATAAACAGTAATAAACAAAATAAAATAGACTGTGGGTATAGAAAAGAATCACCCCCCTTTACAATAATCACATTTTGTTGCTCTGCAGCCTGAAATGAAGACGGACACGGTTTTTATTTTATCCATCTGTATTTACTCAGTCCAACTTATAATATACAGTTGGAAAAAGGATCACCCCCTCCTAAAAATGACTCCGGGATAAATTTGTGGACAGGCACAAGTCAGGAGATGGATACAAAAAAAATTAAAATGCTTGATCAATGCCAAGAAACACAGTTAAGTCTATTATTAAGAAGTGGAAGGTACAACACAGACCCTCCCTGGATCAGGACGTCTCTCCAAACTGGATGAAAGAGCCAGGAGGAAACTGCTCAGAGAAGCTACCAAGAGGCCTACAGCAACTAAGCAGTTGCAGGAATTTATGACAAAGAGTTGTCATTGTGTGGCTTGTATGGGAGTGTTGCAAAAAAAGCCCACTCCTCAAGAAAGGCCACATGCAGTCATGGCTGAGCTTTGCCAAAACGCACCTTGAAGATTCTGAGGCAGATCAGACTAAGATTGTATTATTTGACCTCAACACCAAACGATTTGTCTGGCGGAAATCCAGTACAGCTCACCATCCAAATAACAGCATTCCTACAGTAAGGCATGTAGGTGGTCATATCCTGTGATGGGGTCAGGATAGAAGGAAAAATGGATGGGGAGAAATACCGTCAAATTCTTGAGGAAAATCTGCTGCCCTCTGCCAGAAAGTTGTCAATGGGAAAAAGTCGCACTGAGTATATATATATATATATATATATAAGTATTATAAGGGATTATAATATAAGGGATTCATGCACTTGTGGCTTGGTAATTCTCAGAATGAGGGAAAAATGACAACATAGGCTCATTCGAAATATGTGCTTCTAAATACATTTCTGCAAAACTGAAAAAAAAAACGTACCTATAAATACGAATCACTGCAGTTTCCAGTTGAAATAAACAATGGAGGCAGTAATAATCCAACAACTTTTATTCCTTTTCACACAAAGTATGATTTACAGATCCACAGTTTTGATTAATAAAGCCTAATTTTCGCACAATTACTTGAGGAATATTATGCTATAAACAATTTTAACATGCTGCGAGATTTCAAAAGTGATACTTTTGAACGTTAGCGTCACATATCCAGGTTCATATGTATGGGTTTTCATTTTCAGTTGGTTTGTTCGGTAGCTCACGCAGTATGGAGTTGCACTTGAATGGTGAAGAGCTCCAGTACGAATCCCGTGAAACTAAGCTTCGACAAAACAGTTCAATTCTGCATATAAGGAAGTTCAAATGGCACGGTTGCATCAACAAATGTATTTTTATATCAGGTTTGCATTTGTTAACACTATCGGGTAGGTTTAGGGTTGGGTTTGGTGTAGGGCATATTTCCAACACGATAGATTATTAACTTTTAGCGACACTCCCCGGATATTTGAATTATGAACC
>NW_015638024.1:570704-580808 GCF_001515625.1 Sinocyclocheilus rhinocerous | reverse complement strand
TAAGTACATATCACTGCAGTTTCCAAAAGAAATGAACACTAGAGGCAGTAAAACTCCGACACCTTTTAAATTATTTTCACACAAAGTATGATTTACAGATCCACAGTTTTGATTAATAAAGCCTAATTTTCGCACAATTACTTGAGGAATATTATGCTATAAACAATTTTAACATGCTGCGAGATTTCAAAAGTGATACTTTTGAACGTTAGCGTCACATATCCAGGTTCATATGTATGGGTTTTCATTTTCAGTTGGTTTGTTCGGTAGCTCACGCAGTATGGAGTTGCACTTGAATGGTGAAGAGCTCCAGTACGAATCCCGTGAAACTAAGCTTCGACAAAACAGTTCAATTCTGCATATAAGGAAGTTCAAATGGCACGGTTGCATCAACAAATGCATTTTTATATCAGGTTTGCATTTGTTAACACTATCGGGTAGGTTTAGGGTTGGGTTTGGTGTAGGGCATATTTCCAACACGATAGATTATTAACTTTTAGCGACACTCCCCGGATATTTGAATTATGAACCTCCGCAATACGTACCTGAAGCAACGTAATAAAAATACAGCAACACATGCCTATATCAACGTGACCCTGGCACGTATTGAACCCGTGTTTTAGCGCCACTCACTGGACATTTCATTTTGAAACTGCAGCGAAACGTGCAGTAATGTACGTAATAATGGTGTTGCAGAAATGTATTTAGAGGCACGTATTTCGAATGAGCCTGGGTGTCAACATGAATTAATGTATTATTTATTTATTTTTACCAGGTTATGCAAATTTGGCTAACTTATGCTTTTTAACTTAAGTCAGATTACTTATTTTAGAATATTAGATCGTTTTGCCAATTTAGATTGACTAACTCACTTCACAGGTACAAAGAATAATGAATACTTGAGATATCAACAGATTTATAGAGATTTATATACTATTGTGTATTATTGTGGTATTATTACCATTCTTATTATTCATAGTAAAAGCTGTGACAAGTTATAATATCAATTTAATAAGTAATTTGGCAAAACCTACTGTTCATCATAACACCTGCCGTTAAATAATCTAATAAATGTAAATGTCCTTGCCAATATCTGATGACGATTAACTGGTGACTTTAATCTAGCATATTTTTAACTTTCCTATGAACTTTTTAAACAGTTGACAGTTTTAATAGTCAAGCTATTAGGTTGCATTAGCAGTGTCTGGCGCTAAATCCACCCACAAAGCGTAGCACCTCAGTTCCAGAGCCAAAAACATAAGGGAGGTGGGAACCACACGTTGTAGGCTGCAGGTAATATTTCTTGAAGTGCCATTCCCTTGAGAAGAGAGCCATGGAACAAAAAACAAACCAAGAAATTACCTTTCTTTAGTTTTGTTTTTCTCAACAGTTACAAAAAAAGACTAAATAATATAGAAGTGTGAACATGCCTAATTTGTATGATGGACACACAATCAAGCTCAGTCAATCTGAGAAGTCAGGGCTGGTTTTATAATTCCAAATAAAGCCACATATACAGCTGTCTGCACACCTGAGCAGATTTTTTAATATAGAGCAAACAGTGTCAACCAAAAGAAATATTTAATTTGTAGTCTTGACTTTAAAAGATGAAAGATGTACTCTGTATAGTCTTTTCTTATCAGTTATTTCACAATTAAAATATTTTGCAATATTTAATATATATATATCTGTAATGCCCCATTTAGGATTAGAATTTTATCCAGATTAGTATTATATTTATTCAATTTCAGCCAATTAATGATAAGTTACATTTGCATTTTATTTTGAAGTTTTGCCATAATTGTTTTTTCAAGTTTCATTGTCATGTTACCCCACACTTTTGTTTTTAGTATGTTTTAATATGCATGTATTAGCAGTTGTTTGCTTAGTGCATTTAGCCCTGGAAGTATGTGAAGAAACAGATGAAAATGACACTACAATATATGATGTTTAATTAACAAGGTTCGGGAGGAGCACGATCAGATAATCAATCAATTCGGCATAGGTGGAGCTCGTTAGTTAATCACCTTAACTAGCACAATACGTATATATTTTTATACAGCCAACTTACCTCTGTCCCACGACAGTTTTCCAGCATCCCTCCTCCACCCCAACTCCTCACTCTATTCTATTTCTCATTATTTATTTATTTTTACCAGGTTATGCAAATTTGGCTAACTTATGCTTTTTAACTTAAGTCAGATTACTTATTTTAGAATATTAGATCGTTTTGCCAATTTAGATTGACTAACTCACTTCACAGGTACAAAGAATAATGAATACTTGAGATATCAACAGATTTATAGAGATTTATATACTATTGTGTATTATTGTGGTATTATTACCATTCTTATTATTCATAGTAAAAGCTGTGACAAGTTATAATATCAATTTAATAAGTAATTTGGCAAAACCTACTGTTCATCATAACACCTGCCGTTAAATAATCTAATAAATGTAAATGTCCTTGCCAATATCTGATGACGATTAACTGGTGACTTTAATCTAGCATATTTTTAACTTTCCTATGAACTTTTTAAACAGTTGACAGTTTTAATAGTCAAGCTATTAGGTTGCATTAGCAGTGTCTGGCGCTAAATCCACCCACAAAGCGTAGCACCTCAGTTCCAGAGCCAAAAACATAAGGGAGGTGGGAACCACACGTTGTAGGCTGCAGGTAATATTTCTTGAAGTGCCATTCCCTTGAGAAGAGAGCCATGGAACAAAAAACAAACCAAGAAATTACCTTTCTTTAGTTTTGTTTTTCTCAACAGTTACAAAAAAAGACTAAATAATATAGAAGTGTGAACATGCCTAATTTGTATGATGGACACACAATCAAGCTCAGTCAATCTGAGAAGTCAGGGCTGGTTTTATAATTCCAAATAAAGCCACATATACAGCTGTCTGCACACCTGAGCAGATTTTTTAATATAGAGCAAACAGTGTCAACCAAAAGAAATATTTAATTTGTAGTCTTGACTTTAAAAGATGAAAGATGTACTCTGTATAGTCTTTTCTTATCAGTTATTTCACAATTAAAATATTTTGCAATATTTAATATATATATATCTGTAATGCCCCATTTAGGATTAGAATTTTATCCAGATTAGTATTATATTTATTCAATTTCAGCCAATTAATGATAAGTTACATTTGCATTTTATTTTGAAGTTTTGCCATAATTGTTTTTTCAAGTTTCATTGTCATGTTACCCCACACTTTTGTTTTTAGTATGTTTTAATATGCATGTATTAGCAGTTGTTTGCTTAGTGCATTTAGCCCTGGAAGTATGTGAAGAAACAGATGAAAATGACACTACAATATATGATGTTTAATTAACAAGGTTCGGGAGGAGCACGATCAGATAATCAATCAATTCGGCATAGGTGGAGCTCGTTAGTTAATCACCTTAACTAGCACAATACGTATATATTTTTATACAGCCAACTTACCTCTGTCCCACGACAGTTTTCCAGCATCCCTCCTCCACCCCAACTCCTCACTCTATTCTATTTCTCTCCCATTTTTTTAGGGATAGGGGGAGTTCTCGGGGTTCGGGCTCTCTCCCGAGCTCGGAGCCCTCCCTCTGAACAGCATGCCAAATGTGACCCTGGACCACAAAACCAGTCTTAAGTCGCTGGGGTATATTTGTAGCAATAGCCAAAAATACATTGTATGGGTCAAAATTATCGATTTTTTTTTTATGTCAAAAATCATTAGGATATTAAGTAAAGATCATGTTCCATGAAGATATTTTGTAAATTTCCTACCGTAAATATATCAAAACTTAATTTTTGATTAGTAATATGCATTGCTAAGAACTTCATTTGGACAACTTTAAAATTTAGATTTTTTTGCACCCTCAGATTCCAGATTTTAAAATAGTTGTATCTCGGCCATGCTTACTAATTGCTCAATCCTATTATATGTTAGTGCGAACTAATATAATGCCATTAATAGTGACTATACAGCCATTACATGAGCTCTGATGTTTAATGCATCAGAAAGGAAGTCCATTATTTTGTTTGGCAAGTGTCTTTACCTGTAGTTCATTGTGCAATGCATAATTACATAACCATAAAATGTTGTTGAATTAAATTGGACTACCTTACGTGAAAAAAATTCAAGTTCCAATTGGAACAGGAATCAATAATGAGAAACATATTTTTTTTGTTTCTACTCTGACATGGCAAAGAGTGAAAAATTTAAGGGGGTCTGAATACTTTCCGTACCCACTGTATATATATATATATCCTTCCAGCTAAAAGTATTTTTTAAATATGGCCTGTCTTGAATAAGGGTTTGTTTGTCCTATATAAAGTATAGTATTTATTCCCAGGGAATGAAAGTCATGATTGCAATCCCTGTCACAGACACATATGCCCCCTACATATTTTCCATGTGCATCTAATTAATTGTGCGATTTTATGGTAATATGTGCTTATTCCAAAGATAATTGAGGGATCCTACAAAGGCTTCAGTTATTGGACTGGGTCTGAAGTCTGTGGGGATGGACCTGGAGGAGACTTAATTTTACACATGCAAACTATGGAACTTCAATAGAGAACTTTACCTTTGGTAGCGTGCACCATTATGAAGACATGAGTGATGTTCTAGATACTTCTTTTCTTTCCTTGTATTGCATCGATTCTTAGATCCTGTCTGTATTTCTAGCAAGGCACAGGAGGGGTTTTATAGATTAAAAAAAGCTGCTGAATGCTGATTGCTAAATGAACATTATATTAATTTACTTTCCAGAAGCTTTTATCCAAAGCAACTTTAACAAAACATAAATAATTACAGCAAATCAATAATTATTAATGAAATAATTTAAAATGAAAAAGATAAATATTGACACCAATAGTATTTATTAATTTTTTTATATTAATGTTTGGCATTTTGAATAGTTAATTCAGTTTCATTTATATGAATTGAAGACAGTTACTTTTTACATTTTTCAATATGACAAATTCAATTCATGTGAAACTAAAAAGTTGCTAAGATCATTGTCTTCAAGAGGGAGGCTGGCACACACAGATAATGTCTTTTTCCAAGATGTTTTAAAGCCTGCCTTTATTCTGGATGAGTGCACTAAGCAGTGAGCTGTAATTACAGTATTCACTCTAGGTCACGACTCTTTCAAATACACTATTAGATTGCAGACTGATAGCTTTGTGACCCCATTCTGCTATGTTTCACCTGTAAAATTTATGTCATTTCCTGGTTTTCTTTGTGTCGTGACCAAAGTCTGCTTTCCTAATTCCATGTACCTGTCTGGAGATGCTGAAGGAGCTGTGTGAGAGTCTGACGCTGTCTAGCTCCTCCCGGCTGTCCTTTACTAAGCAGCAATGATTGAGTGAACTGCCAGGCGATAGCTAAGTGAATGAAGACGTGCCCTTTGCTTCCAGAAACTTCCCTAATTAACTTTGGCACTGACTTCTGCAAAGTAAAATGCAAGCAGGGCTGGGTCTGTGTGGAAAACCTCACTTATGGAAAAACTTGGATTGGTTTGAAATCGATTTATGTCATATGAAGGTCAAGACAAGAGAATTACTAGAATCTGTTATGTGGGTCCCAATGCTTTTCTGATTTATTGACATACAGAATAGATTTTCATAATGTGGAGGAGGCTATGTATTGATTAAAGAGCATAAGGACATAAATACATACATGTAAAATCTGTTGCAGTTGTGTGACAATTTATCTCACAAGGAAATGACATCACGTGTTGAGTGCATGGTCGCCTCGTCCCTCCATATTAAACGTCAAAGACAACACAGTACAAAAGGAGTGGAGTCCATGAGCCAGCATGCTGATAGACTTCCCCTGTTCCCCGCGCCGGTCTCTAATCTGCATGCAGACAACTTCTTTGTGGATATTTGGATGTCTTCACCATAGCAACAGAGCTGCAAAACCGTGATGTACAACCTCTCATCACATACAGTCGTGCCTAGGCATCGCACGGCACACGAGAGCCAGATGAAAGGGAGATAAGAAGAGGAAAAAGAGCTGGGAAGAGGATAACGCTGCCTTGCACCTAATTCTCTGTGGGAATTCTCCTCATTATGACCATGACAGCTCAGTTACAACGGCTCCGAAATGCCAAGGTTCATGTTCACAGCCACCGGTCGAGCAATCATTCCTGTGCTCAGTTGAGAGACAAATGGAGGGATGCAACAATTTCACTCTTTGCTCACCATGACAGAGCCTCTCTATGCTGAATCCTTTTGTGTCAGACCACCAGGCTTCGATCAAACGCGGGTTAATTGCGAGAGAGCGGCTGGAAGAGCCCCCCTCCTCTTCCACACTGCCAATCTGTCCGTGCCTCTGATTTTCCACTCATTCTGCCTCTCTGATCTCTGTTTACCTCTGTCTGCTGATTTCTCCACCCCTTTCCCTCAGTCTCTCATGCTTTCGCGCTCCCTCCCACAGCTCGCTATCTCTCCTCCCCTTGTGCCTTCAAAGCCAGCAGTCTGTTCGTCACTCCAGGGCTGCTTGCTACATGATCTCTTGGAAAACAGCGTTCGCATCTTGCTCAAGCCACTCCATGTGCAAGCCTTAAGATTTCTTGCCCAGGACGGCAGGATGCTCCTGCGCTGGCACTGATTCCTCTATTTCTCTTCTCGATTTCCCTTTCCCCTCCCCTTTCCTTATCTCCTGCCCTCTGACCCTCATTCCTTTACCCCTGACCCTATTTCCTCTCTTTTCTCCCTCTTTCTTGACCATGTTGCCATGTGTCTGCCGGCTCCAGCCTGTCCTTGCCTTGCTCTTCTTCACTTTGTTCACTCAAGGGGAAAACTGTCCAGAAACCTGCCTTTGCCCAGACCCTCACACTGTGGACTGTAGCGGGCGCGGACTTACCCGTCTTCCAGACGAGATCCCCTTGGATGTGCGGAGGCTGCTGTTGGCAGACAACTGGATCCCACGGATTCCTTCAGATTTCCTTGTGCTCTACAGCGACCTGGTCTACCTGGACCTCCGCAACAACTCTCTCTCGCACATCGAGCCGGGCACCCTTAGCACTTCCTCCAGGCTGGTTTTCCTGGACCTCGGTTGCAACAACCTGACAGAGATCCCCAAAGGGACTTTTGGGGAGTCACGAAGCTTAATTAAGTTGCGCTTGGGCAACAACCCATATTTGAGCATGGTCAACGAAGATGCATTCATGGGTCTTTCCTCCTTGCGTGAACTAGAACTAGAACGCAACGCCCTGTCTGGGCTACAGGTGGGTGCCCTGAGCCAGCTGCCCTCCCTCAGGGTGGTAAGGTTAGAGGGCAACCCTTGGGTGTGCAACTGCAACTTTGCCAACCTGTTCACCTGGCTGGTGGAAAACAGTCACAAGCTTCCCAAGGGTAAGTCTTTGAATTTGACATCAACTATTGTAGTTTGTTGAACCTTGTCTCACTGTTGCATAAATGTTACTGTATGACAAGATTCTTTGCTATTTATATTACTCCAGATTAAACAAGGGACCTCTTCCTCTGATCTAAATTTAGCTCTTTCTCCCACCCCCACAATGACTACAAGGGATTTCCAGAATAATGACAGATAAATGAGGACAGCGCAGAAACATTGTGCGACCCCTCTAAATATGCAGTGATGCCCTTATCCTCGAAACAGCTCACATTTTGCATTCCGCATGGGAATGTGGTTTGTGATCTTTATACATGCTATGCATGCCGAACACCTGCTTATTCCCGCCAGGCCAGTGTGCTTGTGTGTGATATATCACGGTTATGGACATGCTATTTATATGGGAACTTTCTTACTGCGATGCTGCTCTGCTGTTCATTGGGGTTACAGTGATGGAAATAACCTGTTCATGCTGATCTGTGATTAGTTTGTGGTAGAGTTCACTGAGGTTAAAGGGATAGTGCACTCCAGAATATAAATTATGTCATCATTTACTCAACTTCATATCTTTCCAAACCTGTATGACTTTCTTTCCTCTATGAAGCATAAAAGAATGAGAATTTGAAGAATGTCTCAGTGATTTTTGTCCATATAGTGGAAGTCAGTGGGGTCCAATCTTGTTTTAGACCCCACTGACTTTCACATAGTGAACAAGAACAGTTAAACATTCTTCAAACTATCTTCTTTTATGTTCCCCGGAAGAAAGAGCTTTGGAATGCGAATGTGAGTAATGATGACAGAATTTTCATTTTTGTTATTTACTCCATAATGATCTGAGTACTGTGTACTGATGTGTATGGTGGTAATACCATGTATTTTTTTTTTTACCATAACAATACCATGATACATGAATATGGAAATCATTCAGGATCGTAATATATATCATAACAACATAATAATACCCTCACTGCTTGTTCTAGGATAGATGTTCAGATATAATCTCTAGTCTCAGACATAGTCATAAAAACATATTTTGTGAGACTGAGAGAGAGAGAAAATTAAAGAGCATCATTCTCAGGAGAAGGATCACAATAGAAAAAAAAATCAGCTTATACAGAGGTTCGGTTCATTGTCTGACGAATAAAGATCAGCGTTGTTCTGTGAAATAGATGATGACGATGGAGATGGGAGCTGGGAAACACATCTCACCTCATGTTTTCCACTTATTTCTGCATCACTGGGCTCTAATGACTTGGGGAAGTCAGAGAGCAGCTGGTTATAACTACAAACAGCCTAGAAGGACCTTTGGAGCGGACATAAACAGATGACTGGACAGCAAGTCCTAACAGGCTATTAATCTATCTAGAGATGGACTTCACGTACGTTGATATGATGAATGAGAGTATCGCACTAATTCATTCAGATTTAGTGACTGATGTGTTGTGATCTAATCAACTACCAATGCAATTATTGATTTGAATACAGCAGATTATACTTGGTGCGTTGCATTTCTAGTCTAAGATGTGATACAATTTATCCAGAGAAAGAGAGTAGCTTCTAGAGAACCTGTTTATTCTGCCTCAAGGTTTAGGAAAATAGAGTTTTAAATCAAATAAACATTAGCTTCTCTTCTCATATCAGAGGAATGGTTTATTACCCTCTTGAACTCTTCAGTTGAACCTCTGATCTCAACCGAGATGCTTTGTGTTGGTCAGAGACGCAATTCACAAATGCATATCTGCAGGATCAGAGCTCACCGTGGATTATCCCCTTAATGAGACGATGGATTTCCCAGCAGCAGGAACTATAATTTCTTCTATTTCTAGCTGCATGAGAAAAATGATAAGGGATAGAAACTGTTGGATTAGAAGCTGAAAAAATTACTGTATATTATTCTCTCACCGTTCCTCTAGCCTATGTTACATCCTGCAATTCACGTTTGATCTGATCTCGCTAAAATAACTCCCAAAGTTGAGTTATTCCCTATTTTTCTTAAGTCATCTGCTGGTTTGGATTATGATGGTACAGTAACTACTGTATGTAAGGGTAATTTCTAGTTCATTTTTTACTGGCAATCATTAAAAAATGTTTAATCAAATTAATTACACAATGCACATTATATAAATTAACTGAATCACAATTATTAAAACCCACATAACAATATTTAACATATATTTATATTGTTTGTTTTATTGTAATATCTTTGAGCATAAGACTATCCCTGGCCTATCAAATCTCCTGCTTAATATAGACATAATAATCCGTCAAAGGTCAATTGAAATGTATATGTTTAAAATTGGTTTCGGTAATCGGCTTTGGACTTTGTCTTACCCACATATTCAAATAATCATATTCATTATAAATATTGCTAAATCCCAGAAGAATGACCATTTTATTCTCAACCTCTCTGCTATTGCACATTCATGTTTCAGATGCAATTATCTTACGCATTCAAACTGATATGTTCATCTGAAATGTTAAGTACGCACTTAGGTTCAATAGCATATGTGATTTGTATGCGTGTGTTCAATACATAAGTATGTGCGATTACTATGTTTGATAGATGGAGACTCGTTTTGGAGAATGAGGGTGTCTATATAATCCTCTGTGAGCATCAACAATCAGAATAAATTAGATCACTGGTTTATATCACCAAAGACCGAATCACTGGAGCTAATGGTCTGTATGCATCACTATATATATATATATATATATATATATATATACACACACACACACACACACACA
>NW_015638024.1:566940-570544 GCF_001515625.1 Sinocyclocheilus rhinocerous | reverse complement strand
TGTCAGTCAATTAAAATTTTTAATCTAATTACATGATGTGGTGATTAATTAAATCTAATTTTCCTGTGAAAATACCTCAATAAGATCATTTAAAGCCATTATTGTGTTAAATGAAAAAAATATCAAGTAAATATTACAGAAAGTAGCTTTTATTTAATTCAACATAAAATTTATTACACATAACATTTAGGCTACAACGGCCTAACTTAAACTATGGAACATAAAAGATAATTTGCTAAACATACAATGAAAGTCATTGTTAACCAAATCAGCTTGGTTACCAACATTATTCTTTTTCTTCTGGTTACCAGCATTATTCATTATTCTCTTTTATGTTCCATAAACGACATGAGGATGCCAGAATTTTTCTTTTTGGGTGAACTATCACTTTGTTTATTTATTTATTGATGAAATGAAATGTTTCTTAACTTCTTATTTACTGAACTGTTGTTTAAAATCTCATTTGCACTTGTGCTATTCAGGACACAAACAGCACTTGTGAGATATCGCTTATCATAATATAAATAGGAGACAAAATCATACAAGGGCAGAATCTTACATTTTAAAGTGAAAGTGAAGCAGTCAGTCAAGTTTTTATATTATTTAGTAAATTGATTTCCACTTTAATAAAAATAGATCAAACACAATTAATGTAACCATTTTAAAGAAAAACGTTTTGTTATAAACCCTTTTAGTGTCTACGTCACAGCATTAGCTGGAGGCAAAACAAAGTGATAACTGGAGGCGGCCAATACAAACCAGCACAGAGTCGCTACATAAGGAGTTTAAAATGTCATCTTGTTGTGTTGCTGAGTGTCAGAATCGATGGAGTACAGGCTCCAATTTGAAATTTTATCGCATACCTGCTGCTATTGCCAGACAAGAAACCGATGACAGCTGTGGTTAAACAATAAAACGAGCGGACTGGTTTGCAGCGCACACTTAATATCAGTTAAGGTTAAATAAACTATTGTCTTATGTTGGTATGGATTATGGTTTGGTTACAAGTCTAAAGATCTCTCATGCATACCCACCTAATCAGAAATTGGGGAACAAGTTAACTAACGACTAGAGACCATATTGCCATAAGTGCAATTGTAGAGAGAGGGAACAGTGAAGGCCCATGTTATGTGTCAGGTGTGAGTTCAAGTAGTTGCATTTCTTTACAATTGCCACTGTTAGTACATAGTTATAGGCACCTAAAGAGAAAAAACAGCATATGCTGGTTAGGTATGTTTTGATGCATGGCTGCTGGTTTGAGCTGGTTTAAGCTGGTCATGTGCTGGTCCTAAGCTGGTCCTGAGCAGGAGCTAGTTGCTTAGGACCAGTTTAAACCAGCTCATGACCAGCTAAGGACCAGCTTAAATCAGCTCAAACCAGCAGCCATGCTTCAAAACATACCTAACCAGCATATGCTGGTTTTTTCAACAGGGGTTTCTATTTACTATACACGCTCGGATCTGGTAGGTGTTTCAGGACAGTCCTGTCAGATCGTCCATCCATTGAGTGAGTGTGTACGAGTCGGCCAATCTGGTTCCTTCCGTTAAAGTTAACATTTTCAAATAACAATCACAATCCCGGACAGTGAGTGACATTACATATTAAAATAAAATCGAATTTTCACCAGTCATTGTTAAAAAACAAGCAAACAAAACCTGCTAGCTAGCTTTAGTGAAGCAGTCAGGGGAATTTTTCTGCCTCCATCTAAACTCCGCCCATAAAAAACGTCACAATATTTGCTAACTGAAAAGGGGTCTATTGCGTTTGGAGCAAGGGCACCACCATCTTGCAATACCACAGCGTGTGACGTTACGGGGTTGGTTTGCTCCATGGCCAGTGAAGTAACATAAGCTTTTCTTTACTTTTTGAACACACACTTGTTTTGAAATGGAGGAAGACAAAGTTAAAAGGTCTTTTGAGCCCATAATACGTGCAATTGCTTATGCATTTGAGCCGATACGGCAAGGGGACCGAGCAGTAATACTGTTTCAGGTGGAAGAAGACGTGGACCCACTGGTTTGGTGTGAAGAGCGGGTCGGAAACGATATGTGTTTATGTAGGTACTCATCAAAACAGCCATTCTGATGTAATATTGTGTGCATTTGCTCAAGAAGACAAAAAAAGAGAACTCAAATTGGTACTCGCATGTGCTGTCCAAGCTGCGGCTTTTTGCTTGCGTTCGTGCGCACAGAACCGGCCTATCACAGCGTGCGAGTACCGCATTGAAATCTCTTTAGCGCTGTCTTGAGCTTGCTTGAATAGCTTAAAACACATTAATGTTTAAACTGACAAGACTAAAAACACATGAGAATGACACGCTTTCTTGAGGAAGCAGCACTAACCCGATCGTTCAGATAGGTGATTAGTTTTTACGTCCTGGTAACAGAAGGTAAGCTAATTGTACTTGCAGGTGAACATAAAATATGTTCCATACCACTAATGGTGAACGAGCCAGTGTAATGCAAATATGTCTGAAAGGTCTGACATAATAAAGATGCCACATAAATGATACTGTATGAAGCGTTGTTTGTTTACATTGCGACTCGTGCTATGAAAACAATGTTTGGGACACCTCGATCAAAACCTCAGAATATACATAGTTTGATGTTGAATATTCATCCAAATGATGGTGAAAACCAAAATATTTGTGTGGTAAAATAACATCTTTGTGTTCAAAAAGTAAGGAAATGCTTATGTTACTTCACTGGCCAACGGAGCAAACCAACCCTGTGACGTCACATGCTGTGGTATTGCAAGATGGCGGAGCCCTTGCTCCAAAATCTATATCAAAACATCCTTTCATGCATCATGTTTGTCAACAGTCAACTGTTTGAAATGTAAGACAGCCTCTCCAGTTTTTTCGCTATTCTGCAATCGCTGATACCAATGCAAAATAAAAAAAAATGTCAAATTTTTTTGCGATCCTGCATAATTCGCCATTTCACCGCAAAATAATCGCTAAAAAAGGTCTCACAAAAAACTAAATTATAATTACAGACTGAATTATTTTTAACTTTATTAAAGTTGTAATGCATTCATTTCAAGATACAGATACAGCGCACGTGATATCAGTGAGTGATGTGTTTGAAACAGTGAAAGCAAAACTTTCTCACCGGAGTTTTCCATAACTGCCATGGCCCGGAAAAGCAATTTCCTAATTCCCATTACACCAGAGTGGGGGTAAATTTTTTTGTAGTCCTTATAAAAAAATTCAGTCAGTCGGACTGACTGCGGATTTATGTTTTGGTGCGCTTTCCGCCTTGCCACGTGTGCTTACCAAAATGTCAGTCTCGGCGAGTATTCATTTAAATCTTTATTCCTTCATTATGGCGAGAACTAGCAAGGCGTTTAGAGGATGTGTGCATCTGTATCGTCGTTATTTGACATCTGATGACACGCGATCTCTGCATTTTTTGTTTGGGCGAGGAGCACGCATGCGATGTCCTCGAGAGGGCAATTTGCGTTCACTTGCGAGCGTTTTTCAATGAAAAAGCTCCGCTCTCGTTTGTCTCTCTTTTCGAGGAAAGAGGGGCAGCTGTCTGCTCCCCACGGTTCAGGACCCACCGCTGCTGAGGCACGGAGGAGAATGAGCTCATGGGGTTCG
>NW_015638024.1:565495-565657 GCF_001515625.1 Sinocyclocheilus rhinocerous | reverse complement strand
TTGGGCGAGGTGGGCGAGGAGCACGCATGCGATGTCCTCGAGAGGGCAATTTGCGTTCACTTGCGAGCGTAAAAAGCTCCAAAAGCTCCGCTCTCGTTTGTCTCTCTTTTCGAGGAAAGAGGGGCAGCCATCTGCTTCCCGCGATTCAGGACCCGCCGCTGC
>NW_015638024.1:565150-565403 GCF_001515625.1 Sinocyclocheilus rhinocerous | reverse complement strand
AGTGCTCTGCTGGGTTCGGCCCAGCAAAAGCAGGAAATGTCTGAGGGGGGCAAAGAAGCTGAGACTGAGCCTTCCCAATCCTCCTGCCCTGCATATGATGAGTTTTGGAAGTTATGGATTGCACCATGGCGAGGCTTGACTTGCCATGGAAGCGGGCCAAGAAAGTGATGTCGTCTCGATGAGCGCTATCTTTCTGGCTGTAACCATCCAGCTCAGGTGAGCCTTCCTTTCTTCCTGATCTCCATACAGAGAT
>NW_015638024.1:563831-565140 GCF_001515625.1 Sinocyclocheilus rhinocerous | reverse complement strand
AAAACGGCTATGAGAAGATGCCCCCCGTAGAAGAGACGCTGGCTAGCTATCTCTCTATGGTGAGACATCCTCTCTTAAGACTCCCTCCTGACCATCTAAGCCCCTTCAGGATACATCTCACTTGAATGGCAGGGCATACGCAGCAGCAAGTCAGGCTGTCGCTTCGTTACACACAATGGCGGTGCTCCACGAAGGTCCAGGTCTGAGCCCGAACAACACAGGGGTCCAGGCCCATCTCGGTCTGAGGATCAGAGACGGGCACAGAAGGCTAGTGTCGCGGCTCACGCTCCTCCCCCGCCTGCGGGTATGAAATCCACATGGTGGTAAGTGTGCTCGCTGAACACTTTGCGCACTTTCTAAAATCCACATAGTGGTAAGTGGGCACGTTATACTTTGCGCACTTTCTGAAATTCTGTATGGTAAGGGTTACGCGTTATTAGCCTCGTTCTCTTTCTCCGAGTTGGTTTAGACCCCGGTACCTTGGGCTCCACTCAACCAGTGTGTCTCTGTTGACAAACTTTTGAAGCATCACTCCCCTCACCATTGAGGGTTATTCTTCCTCAGCTAAGGTAACTTACTGCTAGCCATTCCAGCATTGGAACATGCTGCAGGTCGAGCCCCCCTCTCGATTGAGAACTGGGTGTGTTGCTCCCTCAGCTAAATAACTGCTAGCTGTTCCAGCATCGGAACTCTTTCAGAGTGCCATGAGGGCCCCTTAGAACTGTATTTTTAAATCCATGTTATGGTAAGTGTTTTTGGGGTATGTAGCCTAGGCCTTTGGCCGTAGGGGATAATGTCACTGACAGTCGTCTTAATGTCCCAGGGGCAACTCCCATGGCTATGGTAGAGTTGGTACTTAGTACTCGCCATGGTTTTCTGGCATGCACTCCCCTCAGCATGGTGGCGTGGGTATACCATTCCCCATAGCGACCCCTAGAGGACGCAGTTCGAAGTTCCCTACTCAGGGAACCATGGTTACGTAACCTGAGATGTTTTATGTTGTACTTATTTGTCCTGTTGTGATTAGATTTTTTTTTTGCAAAATAAACAAGCTTCATGCATTTAGTTTGTTCTTTGTGTCATGTATGACTATTGTGCATCTAACATAATGCTTAATATATGGTAAATGTGCTATCATAATTATAAAAATAAAACAAAATCGCAAATATTTGGAAATGACCACCACAAAATCTGTAATTTTGATAGCAAAAATCATGGAAAAATTGTTTTTTCGCAAAAACCTGTAGGCACTGGTAAGATGACATACAGGTCTGGGGGCGGGGCGGGTGCGTTGATAGCATTAAAATAT
>NW_015638024.1:538972-562556 GCF_001515625.1 Sinocyclocheilus rhinocerous | reverse complement strand
TCTCTCTCTCTCTCTCTATATATATATATATATATATATATATATATACTTTTAATAAAAAATAATTACATATATTTTAATATTATATATACTTTTTTAATAAAAAAAGAAATATATATATATATATTACATAATATTAAAAATTTTATTATCTTCTATATAGACAGATAGATAGAGACAGATGGATGACTCTGCTATTATTGAAGTCATTTATTCTGCATTTATAGTGGCTGGTGTGTAGCCAGTGCAGACTTGCTTCTGTGCTTGTTTGTGCTGGTGCTCGCTTTCACACATTTTGATTTCCCATGTGCCCAATCTGCCCATGTGATCATACATCCTGAGCACAGACTAGGCAGCCTGGCAGAGTGGGCTGCACTGGATAATGGCTGATGTAATGATATAATGGAAGGATTGGCCCTTTTCTGTGTGACCTTTGAACTATGTCAGGTCGATGAAGGCAAAGAGCTAGTCACTAGGGGTGTCTTTTACCAGATGGATAAATAAATATATGGGGAATCCAATCAAAAAGCAAGCAGGTGTTATCCACTCACCTTGAACTTTTTTTTTTACTATATGTATAGGAATAAAGTGCCTTTTTAATAAAATCAACATGAAAATGAAGTAATATATTTAATGATCAACAAAGTGAAATCGTGGGGTAAGAAGTTTGAAGAAATACAAACTTTGCATTTTTTTTTTTTGCATGTCAAAATAAATTTTCAGCATGACAAGTAAATATATATATACAGGTATATATGGCATATAATAATAATAATAATAATAATAATAATAATAGTATTTATTATTATATTCCTTATTAATATTTTTTCATTAATGTTATGTAACAATATAATTATTCACATATTCCTCAACATTTCTTCACATTTCTCCTTGACGTAAAAAGTGGCATAGTTAACCACATTCTCCCCCATCTCAGGAATCTTTGTTTGCTTTTATTGGTTGTGAGAACTTCAATTCCCTATGTGTCGCCCTATGATTTCCCTGTGAAAATTTTGTGAAACATGAGAATGATTTTAGGAAAATAACTTGACTATGCTCACAAAGTGTCCTCAGGGGAGGATGTGCTCAGTGGACATTTGCAGTCTACCAGCAGCCTCTGCTATGAATCTTTTACGAGGGGAACAAGTGTAAACATGATCCACCACTGTCATCACAGCTCATGGTTAAGACAGAACAAAGCACATCTATTATTAACATCACCTGTGACCTCAGACTGCCCTGCCCAGCATAACAGGAGCCTGAAGGGACTCGTTTTAACTGATTTACAAAAAGCTCTTTCCACCCAAGGAGTGTTAACCGAAACCTTATGAACTGACCTTAGCTTGAGATGAACATGTCATTAAACCTATGTCTTTTGGGCATATGTATGTTGCTTTTCTTCAAAGCAACATACAGTTTAGTCATGGTAAACATTATATTAGTATGTTCCCTGGGAATTGAACCCATGACCCAAGGCTTATTGGTTCACACTCAATGTGTATAACAAACCTCTTGAATAAAAGACTCATATGACTTCAATTTTTGTCAGATTTCTATCAAGTCTAGTCTATATTAAACTGTCTAGTCATTTATCACATCAAATCAAAATCAAAATATGACCCATCAAGATCAAAATGTGACCTAACTAAATAGGTGGACATAAATAGGCCAAAAATCAAACAAACAAACAAAAAGACATTGTAACTGAATTAATTTCCACCATCTGACATGTCCAAGCCTGTATATCGACTGGCATGCTGTATTTTCTGCATATATACTCATTATATAATAGAGATCAAATAAATCCTCAACACATAGTTGTGTTTTCAAATGCATGCGGTATGTTCTGCTCTCACTCCTGTCTGCTGTGTGGCTGCTGGCATGTTTCTGTAAGTGCGATAGCGTGTATTTTTTGTATGCTTAAAATAATCTACCGTATGGTCCACAAATGGCATCCAGAGTATGTCTAAGCGCACCGCTGAGAGCAATCCCATGTGTCTGTGACGTCACCAAACCCCCATATGAGGGAAACCCATCCTGATTAGAATGAGTCACGCGCTGCTTTGCTGACACAGGACCGAGAGCTTCTTTACTATAATAGAAGTCTCTCTCGCTTGCTAATTCTCTACCTCCCCTTGACCTTTCTGTGGGCTCTATCTTTTACTCTGATTTTGTGTTTAAATGCAAATACATGCAAAACAGCACCATTTTCAGAGCTCAATCAAACAGCTCATACTTGTACTCTCAAAGAGAGCCCTTGAGTATCTGTGCGGTGTATTACAAGGTAGAGAGCAAAGCTAGAGTTAAGCTGAGGTCAGGCAAGGTTGTCAATACGCCGAAATGCACACCGGCTATTCATGCGTCTACAGTCAATGGCCTGAATGGAGTTAGAGATGGGAACGATGCCAGACTCCAATATCAGGCTCACGTCGGCCAGGTAAATCAATCACTGGCAAGACAGTGTGTTACACCGGAGCATTCATTCCTTTTACCAGACGCTAATTTTGAATGTAATCCATCAAGTGCCAACATCACCTTGACGACACCTGGGCCGATTCGAATCACTTGCTCGTCACTATTCCTAACATATACTGAATGCTGCATAGTTCACTAGATGGGGGAGAAGTAAATGACAATGAATTCGGGAATTTCAGTGTGGATATACAGACCCTAATTAATATATATTGCATGTAGCGTTTAATTAAAAATAACAGTAATACATTTGAGGTGACGTGATTAGTATTATGATATCACAAAAGTCTCTTATGCTCACAAAGACTGCATTAATTTAATTGAAAATACAGTCAAAACAGTAATATTGTGAAATATTACACAATAGAAAACAGTTAAATGTTGAATTCTTTTTGAAAATGTAATTTATTTCTGTTATGGCCAAGCTGTGTCTTCACTCTTTAGTGTCACACGATCCTTCAGAAATCATTCTAGTACGCTGATTTGGTGCTCAAAAACATTTATTTTTATTATAAATGTTGAAAACAGTTGTGCTGCTTAATTTGTTTTGTGGAAACCATGATACATATATTTTGTTTTTTCAGGATACTTTGATGAATCGAAGTTTCAAAAGCATTAGTTTGAAGTGGAAGTCTTTTGTAATATTATAAATGTCTTTACTGTCACTTTCAAATTATTTAATGTGTCCTTACTCAATACAAGTATTAATTTCTTTCCAAACTTTTTAACAGAAGTGTATTAAGTTATTGGAAATCAACCAGCCTACAACAAAGCTGCAGTCTACTTTTTTAAAATTATTTTTCAAGCTTCAGAGAAGGTGACATTCATCCTCTAATTCATGATTGACAATAAGACATGGATTTGGAGAGTAAAATACGGATAAAATAAGAAAGAAACCATTTTGGCCCTCCAGAAGTCCTTTTGAAAGGATAGCAGTGTGATCTTCTATGTGGCTCATTAAGGCCTGCTGTACTGACAATTGAATGTGGTGCATTATCATATTTGAAGCAGCATCGCTCAGGTGTATAACAGGGTCATATTAAATGTTAAAACTGACAGAATCAGGCTTACTCCCTGTAGCAAAAACTTATTTAGGTTGAAAGGTCAGAGAAAATCTGCGTGATTAATCTCAGCTATCCCGAACGCATGTTAGACAGAAGACTGTCTTTTAACACTCACGAGAGAGAGCCTGACACCGTCTAGGCACAGCTTGTCTCAAATTTTCTCATTAAAAGCGAGCGAGTGTGATAGTTTTCCTCTGGGCCTCTTAGCGCTATCCGGGAATCTGACCAGTTTGAGTGTTCGCAGCTCTGCTTTCACAGCCCATTGTGTGAAAAGACCTAGTCTATTTTACACGGTTTGCAGTGGTAACGTGTACCTGAAGTAAAATTTTGTAACAAATGTCATTTTTGTCACAGATTTATATGTTTTATAGCTCCTCTAACAAGCCATTGATCTGTGGCTGGATGAACAAAGTAAACATTCCATTTTGCAAGTTTCATACTTTTAAATACTAAGTTTTATGGATCACATTTATTAAAATAGTATTCTCAATATTTTTAAAATATTTGAAAATCTTAAATATTTCCCCTCCGCTATCATAAAAAATATTTGTGGATATATACTTTCATCTTATTAGTTGCTTTGACTTGTGTAGTACTTGCTGTAATATAATAATGTAAATTACCGTTCTAAAGTTTGGGGTCAGTGTAGGTGTTTTTTTTTTTTTTTTGCTTTTTTTGTAACAAATTGATAATTTTATTCAGCAAGGATGCATTAAATTGATCAAAAGTGACAGTTAATACATTTATAATGAAGTTTCTATTCATCAAATAATACAGAAAAAATATATATCACGGTTTCCACAAAAATATTAAACAGCACAACATTGATAAAAATCAAACATGTTTCTTGAGCAGCAAATGACCTTATTAAAAGGATGTCTAAGGGATTATGTGACACTTTTACTGTATTTTCAAATAAATGCAGTCTTGTTAAATAGAAGAGTCTCTTTTAATAACATTAAAACCCAAACTTTGGATTAGTAGTGCACAGTATTATTAAATAAAACATTTTTCATTGCACATTTTTGCATTTAATTTTAAGAAAATTATATTAAAGATTTTGCAATTTTATAATAATTTAACAATATACTATTGTTATAAAATTTATAAACCTATTATATATTTATATTTGATCTAATTCTGTAAAAACCAGCATGTAGTATTTTACATTTTAATCGCTTTGCCTTTAAAATGTTCTGACTCATTCTTTCTCTTTAAATGTTATAAAAATCAAACACTCTCCTTTAAGAGCTCTGAATAATATTAGCTGCTCCACTTTTCCTTTTCAGCTTACTTTTTTATGGTAGGGGAACATACTGACACCTCAGTATCAATCAGAACATCCTTAGTAGAGCAGTTCTTTAAATAAACTTGAAATTTAACTTTGTATTCGGAAAACAAACATTGGACATTTCCACAGGCTCTTCAGGACATGATGCTTTTGCCTGGTTTTTGTCCTTCATCAACACAATATATAAATCTCAAACAGTGTTTAAAATCTCCTTGAACCGTGGCACATGGAGTGCACCCAAGGACACATAAATATGATTGAAATTTCAGAAACATAATTTCCATGAAATGTAGCAGGCTGCCCAGGCCACCCGTTCAAGTACAGTAACCTGTGACAGAAATAAATAATTTACAAACCGTAACCAGGTCACAATGCGCTGAGGTCAAGAATATTTCCTGCCACACTGAGTATTAATTAATTTCTCTCTCTCTCTCTCTGAATCTCCTAATCTCTCTCACTCTCCATCTCCTAAGGGTGAAAATAGAACAAAAATGACATCTTGAGCAGGTATATGTGAAGTCTTAAGCAACATTAATCAACTTGAAGAGACAGGTGGGGATCACGTGATCAGAGAGAATAGCCTCTTAAAGTGCCAGTGGCCACTGTCTGAAGTTAGCAGAGCGATGAGTGTGTGACGAAGCTATATAAATACAGGCCATTTATCTCCTTCATCCTCCAGCGAGTTATCCTGGCACTAAGACACATATGGACTTCTCCAAGCTCACATTTCAGACTTGCTCTTGAATCGGACGTGAAAATCAATGCAGACTATTACTAAATGCTGTGAGGTCACTGGGGACATATAAATATATATATATATATATATAATTATTTTAAGGTGATTACTTGGAAAAAACCTAAAAAAAATATATATTTATATTTAGACATAGAACTATGTATATTGTGTGTATTGCATTTTAATAAGCTAAAACATTAACTATGCAGCACTCCAGTGTTTGAGGTTTATCATTACATTTGGCTCCAGTAACATCCACCCACCTGCTCTGAGCTCGGCTTCCCCCGGTACTTCCACCTGTGAGTTAATCATATCAACATTTTATGCCTGATGCCTGCAGGAAATGTATCCCGCTAAATGTGTTTATCTTGGAAGCTAGAAATTTTACACAAAAATACACTCCAGTTTCTGTGGAAATAATAACATTGTAATGTTTCCTGCTAAATATCTGTCAACAGCTCCGCAAAAGTTGTTAATCTCATGACCTGTGACGATGGTGCTCTATTGTAAAGGACAGATGATATGTTAGGCATCATGTTTGTGAGAGAGACAGGTCAGGAATAGTCGTGGCTGTCATGGAGGACTAGTGACTAATGCCACAAGAGCAGATATCAGACTAATATCGTTCTGTGAATGGATGTTGACAACCTCAAGGTCTTCAGAGTGTATCAGTTTACTGTCCATGATTACCAGCCAGCATGCCTCTTTTTTTCAACTGGTAATTTGTGAACATTTCCTCTGGACTGAGTTGCAAGAAACTATCATGAGTTTCAGTGCATAATAAAAGCACAAGGCTGGCTGGTGTCAGGACTGAGACTGAGGCCATGACTGTGACAACCCATAATTAAAAAGTCTCCATAGGCTTTAATTGTTACATCAAATCCTTATAAATGAAATTACACGTCAGTTTAATGCACACTGTAAAACATCTGACTGGGAATGTGACAGCATATTACTGGCTACTACTTATCATACTGTTATATATTGTAAAATCACAGCATCTAATTTAGATGGAATTAATTTCAGTACTATTATGGTAAATTCCTGTTAAACTCTCATTTGTGACAGTCAGCAAATCCTTCATCATTTGGCCCACATGGATAAATGTGGGTTAAAAAAACAAAAAACAAAACAAAAAAAACAACTGCTGAACATTGTGGGATCCCACCATGCTATACGATCCTGTTATTTACTTTTACTTTTACTTTTAGTCATTTAGCAGACGCTTTTATCCAAAGCGACTTACAAATAAGAAAAAGTAATTAAAACTAAAAGCTAAAACTCTATAAATACTATATATATACACATTTAAGAAAATAAAATAAATTAAATAAAAATGACAAATGCATACAACAATATTTCAAAACTAAACATTTAAATGAAAACCAAAAAAAATAAAGCTAAAAACCATTTCAACACTGACAAGGTACGCGATACAGTACGAGACCAAACGCGATTTCAGCACGTCTCCACATATTTCATTTTTTATGTTTTGTTATGAGTGAAAATGACCTTTCATGGTCATTACTTGCATGCATTTTGCTGTAAAAGTATGAATATAGTATTTTAGTGTAAAGTATAACAGCTAGATCTTCATTGTTTATTCATTAACATTTATTTTAAATGATTAATTAAAAAATCCAAAATAATAAATTTATGAATTAAAAATGAATGAACTGGGATATTTTTACTATAAAATACTGTATTATATTCAGAAATGTACTGTAAATTCAAAAACAAATGTTGTTTCATAGTGCACTGTATTTTTTTTCCTGAATTTGTAAATAATACTGAGATCATTGGAGTATATTTTACAAGAATATACTATTGACACTATAAAAATTGAAATTTACTATTAATTTCTGAGTGAAAATTTTCACCACCAATCTTTTTTTTTTTTTTTAGTGTAGGATCACATATATGGGAGCATTCCCATAAGGCCTTGCAGTTGATTAATTCGATTTTAAAATAAAGTATAAAGTGCAAAGTCTTACAGTCCCACTGTATGTGTATTCCACCAAATTGTTGAACTGATTTCACTGTACATTTCTGAATATAGTATTTTACTGTAAAATATTACCGTTAACCTATCATTATTTATTAAATGTTTTAGATGATACATCATTTTAAAAATTAAATGCAAGTGCTTATGTTATTCCCCTATTGTAATATGTTATGTTATGTAGTGAATATGACCTTGTGTGCACTGAATTCATAGTAAAATTTTGAAAATAGTAATTTACTGTAAAATATTAGTTAAACCATATAAAATGCTTGCAGTGTTTTACAGTACAGAGCAAGTGAAAATGAGAGAAGCTAGAATCACACTTCTGCCGTTGTGCAGATATCCCACACAGACTGTGAGTTTGCTCTGGATATAGTTACATCTCCCACACAGAGCCTCACACTCCAGTGCATCAGTGCAACCTGGCTGTTAAAAGCAATGAGAGCAAACATGTCATCACTCCCATTCTTCTGTGAGACTGCATGTTCTGACTGCGCGAGAGAGAAACGAGCGAAAAGCCCATTGCTTGTTTTATCATCTTTGAATCTCATGACATGCTCCTGCTGTTTTATTTCTGGCGTCTAAGCAATCAGCCATAGAAGAAAACAAGCCTGCCTTGATATCATCTTCAGAACTCATTTACTTGTCTTTCTTATTTTTTTCTATTTTCCGTTCATTCGATGAAGATGCTTTTTTCTCTGTTAGATTCCTCCATGTAAACTCTAATCACACTATTATTAACATCTACTCACATACACAAATATATAATTTACATTTATATAATAAGAGTTGATTATATTTCTCTGTGCAGCTGAAAGCTGTTGTCGGATATTCCTCTCTGTGGATTTCATGATTATGTGCAGTTGACGTGCCCAATTCTAATATGCTCTTGATTCAGTCTCATTAACACGCAGCAGTAAATCAGCGGGGCCATACTGAGAGTGTATATGTGTGTGTGTGTTGTTTTAAATGAGTGAGCGCTGACAATCTGACTCCTGTCCTGGTCAAATAGTGACATAAATAAACATGAGAGCTATTTTAGGCTATCTCATAAGCCCCCCGCCATTTCGTTTCCATATAAAAATATTCAAAAAGTTCTTGAAACAAGTCCAGGGATTCCATTTGTGTCAGATGAATCTGATCTGAATGGCCATACAGTACAATTGTGCAGTCCTTGGATGTAAACTAATAAATTTGTACTATTAATGTCATAACATTATTTTGTCTGTTGTGTATTTAGTCCAGTGATATCATTATTAAAATATGAGATATTCAGACAATATCCATGTCTATATATCAGGGTTGTACAAAATTCAGAGTTTAAGAATGGGCTCACTTTCAGTTCAATGAGTCTGAATTACAATTCAATTGCTCACACCCCACAGGAAATTGCTTTGGAATGACAGAAAAAACAATTACCTGAATTGTAATTAAAAAAATATATATGTTACAATTTAAAATAGCTGTTTTCTATTTTAATATATTTTTTAATGTAATTTATTCCTGTGATGCCAAAGCTGAATTTTCAGCAGCCATTACTCCAGTCTTCAGTATCACATGATCCTTCAGAAATCATTCTAATATGCTGATTTGGTGCTCAAGAAACATTTATTATTTTTAGAACAGTTGTGCTGCTTAATATTTTTGTGGAAACTATGATGCATTTTGCCCGCTGCTTGTTTTTATCATCTTTGGATCTCATGATATGCTCCTGCTGTTTTATTTCTTGCGTCTAAGCAATCAGCCATAGAAGAAAACAAGCCTGCCTTGATATCATCTTCAGAACTCATTTACTTGTCTTTCTTATTTTTTTCTATTTTCCGTTCATTCGATGAAGATGCTTTTTTCTCTGTTAGATTCCTCCATGTAAACTCTAATCACACTATTATTAACATCTACTCACATACACAAATATATAATTTACATTTATATAATAAGAGTTGATTATATTTCTCTGTGCAGCTGAAAGCTGTTGTCGGATATTCCTCTCTGTGGATTTCATGATTATGTGCAGTTGACGTGCCCAATTCTAATATGCTCTTGATTCAGTCTCATTAACACGCAGCAGTAAATCAGCGGGGCCATACTGAGAGTGTATATGTGTGTGTGTGTTGTTTTAAATGAGTGAGCGCTGACAATCTGACTCCTGTCCTGGTCAAATAGTGACATAAATAAACATGAGAGCTATTTTAGGCTATCTCATAAGCCCCCCGCCATTTCGTTTCCATATAAAAATATTCAAAAAGTTCTTGAAACAAGTCCAGGGATTCCATTTGTGTCAGATGAATCTGATCTGAATGGCCATACAGTACAATTGTGCAGTCCTTGGATGTAAACTAATAAATTTGTACTATTAATGTCATAACATTATTTTGTCTGTTGTGTATTTAGTCCAGTGATATCATTATTAAAATATGAGATATTCAGACAATATCCATGTCTATATATCAGGGTTGTACAAAATTCAGAGTTTAAGAATGGGCTCACTTTCAGTTCAATGAGTCTGAATTACAATTCAATTGCTCACACCCCACAGGAAATTGCTTTGGAATGACAGAAAAAACAATTACCTGAATTGTAATTAAAAAAATATATATGTTACAATTTAAAATAGCTGTTTTCTATTTTAATATATTTTTTAATGTAATTTATTCCTGTGATGCCAAAGCTGAATTTTCAGCAGCCATTACTCCAGTCTTCAGTATCACATGATCCTTCAGAAATCATTCTAATATGCTGATTTGGTGCTCAAGAAACATTTATTATTTTTAGAACAGTTGTGCTGCTTAATATTTTTGTGGAAACTATGATGCATTTTTTTTTCAGGATTCTTCCTTGAGTAGAAAGGAACAGCATTTATTCAAAATATAAATCTTTTGTTACATTATAAATTTCTTTACTGTCACTTTTGATAAATTTAATACATATTTGTTGAATAAAAGTATTAATATTTTCAAGGCGTTCAAAGTAGGCCATTAAGCCACATTTAAACTGTTGCTTTTCTAATAAAAAATTTGTATAAATTTCAGTTTATTTTAATTAACTATTTTACATCGAAATTCAAATTACAGTTATACAAATTTAAAAGGCAATCACAACACACAACCCTGGAAACCATAAGGTGTCCCTTTTATCATTTTATGAATCAGAAGGGCCACCTTTTGAAGCTCAGTGAGCCCATTTGCCACCCAAAAATGACCTTGAGACCATATGGTGAAAAGCGATTGCAAAAAAGTCCCAGAAATGTGAAATTTGTACTGAGAAAAGGTTCCGCATTCTTCATTTGCTGATGTCCCTTATTTTGTTTTCTAACAGAATGACATTCACACATTTTTAAGTGTGACTCAAGTGTCCAAATATGTTTTGAGGCCACTGTACACATGTGTCTTCAGATTGCTGTGTCGACTAATAATAATACAGTGTATAACTAAATGGCATATATTTCTGTTCATAATGTCAATTCCATCACTTCCAAGAAAATTATTTTGTCAGTAGACCGTGTGGGGGAAACTATTTTCGAATGTCAGAAAAAGACATTTGATTGTTTGTGTTTTCCTTTATGAATAGTTCTATCAGTCTTGCTTCTTTCATATCCTTATTTGAAAGGGCTTCATCTGTCTATAGAATTAGGATAATGTATTTTGCACAATTTCAAGAATCACGTTCATTAATATCCTAATGTCTATCACCATCCTCTGTTCCACTGTTGCTGCCCATAAACAGATGCTCTGGATGTACTATTTCGGGAATATATAGCTCTTCTTCCCAGACAGGTATCACAACTTCATTTTTGCAGTGCATGAATAATTAATTGGATCTGTGAAATGAAGCACACAGTGTGCTAGCCTTCAAAAATATTGGGGATGGAAAAAGAAACCATTGTGATTCAAAGACCATCTTATTTTAAACTAATTCTATTCTGCTCACACAACTTCAGCCATCATATTGTGTTGGATGTAAGAAACACGAATGCATAATAATGTAATGTAAATGTTCTGGTGTCAGGACACGGTTGACCCGTATGCACAATCTTTCAAAGCTAGACTGTAGCATGGTTTCATCAGCAGAAATCAAACCTGCAGCTATAATATTGTCATATTGAATGATTTCATGTTTTTTTTTTCCATATATATACTCAACTATTTATAGTTGTTCAACCAACCAGAAAAAAAAATCTAATACGTCTAACTTCATTTTTGCAGTGCATGAATAATTAATTGGATCTGTGAAATGAAGCACACAGTGTGCTAGCCTTCAAAAATATTGGGGATGGAAAAAGAAACCATTGTGATTCAAAGACCATCTTATTTTAAACTAATTCTATTCTGCTCACACAACTTCAGCCATCATATTGTGTTGGATGTAAGAAACACGAATGCATAATAATGTAATGTAAATGTTCTGGTGTCAGGACACGGTTGACCCGTATGCACAATCTTTCAAAGCTAGACTGTAGCATGGTTTCATCAGCAGAAATCAAACCTGCAGCTATAATATTGTCATATTGAATGATTTCATGTTTTTTTCCATATATATACTCAACTATTTATAGCTGTTCAACCAACCAGAAAAAAAAATCTAATACGTCTATGAATATGTATGTATTTG
This sequence comes from Sinocyclocheilus rhinocerous, assembly GCF_001515625.1. NCBI lineage: Eukaryota > Metazoa > Chordata > Actinopteri > Cypriniformes > Cyprinidae > Sinocyclocheilus > Sinocyclocheilus rhinocerous. The sequence goes on along the minus strand of NW_015638024.1, from coordinate 550,380 downwards.
CAAACGAAATGAGGTATTATTGTTAAAAATTTAAATGATATACGAATGCTGTAGACACTTACTATGCCATGACAATAGAGCTGTTCAGTCATGACGTCAATTTGTAGGTAGACCTCGGCATAGTTTTCTGTTGGAATTTCGAATAGGTTATTTGAATAGCATTTTTTTTTTTTTTGCATTATGAAATAAGAAATAAAAAGTAATAATAATAATGAGATCAAACGATATAATTTAGACATGTATGTTTGTTCTACAACATACATTATACACAGTCAAACCTCAAATGCGAAATTTGCAAAAAATAAAGATGTGTTTTAAAGCATAAGTTGCTAAAAGGTTGCTATATAAGGATAATCAGTTATAAAATTAAGCATCTTATTTCAACTTATATTTTAAATTGTTAAATCATAAATCAAAAACTGCGAACTTATTTGAAATTCCTGAGGAAACTCGTGACCCGTAATTTTTTAGTGCTACAAACAGAACAATAGCTGATTTTACATGGATTGGATGCAAGGTTTTGCAGAATAACGGCATTTGCAATGACAAAATGCATCAAATTTCAATAATCAATACTTTCCTACATTGTCTACAATAGCAAGTAAAATATAGTGTGTTCACTGCTGTACCGTCTGTTTCTGAATTCAGTATGTGTCGTTTGAAAAGAGCCCAGAGCTCCCAGCGTCAGTCATATCCTGTGTCATAACTGTCACGCTGAGCGATGTAGTAAAGATGTGTGTTGCATCATAACGTGGAGTATATTTGTTCTCCCTCTTAACTGAACACCACATATACCTAGAAAACCAACTACTATGTAGTTACAGTACAAAGAAAGAGGGAAAAATTTAAATAAAGGTTTTTCTTGCATGACCCAGTGGCGACATCATCCAGTACTTTGTTTTTACTCCATATGGCAGTGCACTGTTGATGAAATACAATATTATATTAAACAGTAAGCTATTTTTGGCTGATCTTTTATTTCTTTACATTGATTTTCATTATTCTTACCATTCCTATAGGTAGCAATGTCCAGCTAAAACAGATGTGTTTAAGTATTAAATGTCCACATAACGATTGATTAGCCATGAATCTAATGAATTTAGTCATTTTAGGGACAAAAAATGTGAAATTGGGTTCTAAACACTAGAAGACACTGCACTGACTAATTTCACACCCCAGTATTAACGCTTGTGACGTCATTCCATGGGTGATAATTAACTGTCAGGTCATGTCTGCAGTCTGTCAGGACCACAGATAACTTCTCTGGGGCTTAAACTCTGGATACCCTCAGCAATCAATGACAGCATGTTTGGCCAGATATCTTTGTAGATCTGCAGAATAAAATGATGAAAACAATATATTTAGTTAAGTTACAATCTCTCTTTAACTGTCAAATATTCACCCGTCACTTTAAGACAGTTGATAGGTGTTGAAATGTTATTGATTCCAAGCTTTGTGCAATTCTGGGAAAATCATTCACTCACCCTCATGTTGTTCCAAATCTGTATGCATTGTTTTTGTTTTTGTTTTGAGAAACACAAAAGTAGATATTTTAAAGAACTTTTGGTAACACTTTAGAAAAGGGAACACATATTCACTATTAACTAAGAGTTTTCCCTCACTAAAGTAAGGTAGTTGTTAAGTTTAGGTATGGGGTGGATTAAGGGATCTAAAATATGGTCATGCAGAATAAGGCATTACAGGGTTAGTTCACCCAAAAATGAAAATTAGGCTGCATTTTACTCACCCCGAGGCATCCTAGGTGTATATGACTTTCTTCTTTCAGACGAATCCAATCGGAGTTATATTAAAAATTGTCTTAAAGACTTTGATCTTTCAAGCTGTTTAATGCCACTCAGTGGGTGTTGCATTGCTTGAGTCCAAAAGAACTTAAATAAAAATCACCCATCCATAAAAAAAAGTGTCTCACGCGGCTCTGGGGGGTGAACAAAGGCCTCCTATAGCGAATCGATGCGTTTTTGTAAGAAAAATATCCATATTCAAAACGTAATATTCACTTCAATGTTGCTTGCGCCAACAGTTGTACACAGAAGCAGTTCCGGGAGCATGACATATGAGGTCAGCGTTGCGCATGCGCCGGTGAGTCTCGTGAAAACCAACGTTTGTTTACAGGATCAAAGGAAAACCAGTCTCCTCTTGGCTTATATCGAAATCCTCTGACATTCTTCTTTACAAATCCTCGTTTTGTACTTCTAATTCTTGACCGTTGTTTTGTTTGATCTCTCCCCTGCGTTTCCGCCACTTTGGGCCACTTCTGAGCGGCGCATGCACAAAGCCGACCTCATACGTCATTACCCCGGAACTGCTTCCCTTTACAACAGTGAGCGCAAGCTAGATTCAAGTGATTATTACGTTTTGAATATGGATATTTTTCTTACAAAAACGCATCGATTCGCTACAGAAGGCCTTTGTTCACCCCCCGGAGCCATGTCAGACACTTTTTTTTTATGGATGGGCGATTTTTATTTAAGTTCTTTTTTGGACTGAAGCAATGCAACACCCGCTGAGTGGCGTTAAACAGCTTGAAAGATCAAAGACTATTTTTAATATAACTCCGACTGGATTCCTCTGAAAGAAGAAAGTCATATATACCTAGGATGCCTCAGGGGTGAGTAAAATGCAGCCTAATTTTCATTTTTGGGTGAACTAACCCTTTAATATGTGCTTTATAAAACATCTAATATGCTAGTATTATGCATTCTAATAAGCAACTAGTTAATAGTGAGAATTGGTTCTTAAAATAAAGTGTTACTGAAAATTTATATGGCTACCATTGACTGAAACACTGAGTTAATTCAGAAAATCTCTCCAAATATTCCTTTTACGTGAATTTTCCCTTTAAATCCAATAAACATGCCTATTTTAAAGGGATAATTCACCCCGAAATATATATTTAAAAATCTAGCATTATTAACTCACCCTCATGTCATTCTGAACCATTATTTTTCATGCAGAATCTTTATGCAGCTCTTCCATACAATGCCCAAAAAAGCAAAAACAAAAAACAAAACAAGACTATTACAAGACTTCTAAGGCCATACAATAAAAATTTAAGCCATTATTGACTGAAAATCATCCCGGTACAGTAGCTCTCTAATCAAGTATGGTGCAGAATGAAATCAACTGAAAGGCATACCATTTTTTTCCCGGTCTGTTCATTACACAAAGCTATGGCTTCAGAAGACTAAACATATTGCATTCAGATTTGAAACAGCATGATGGTGAGTACATTTAAATTTTTACATTTTTACGAAAACTATTCCGTTAATTATCTAGCATAACAACTGAATTTCAAAACTTCTGAAACATTCATTTAGTCAGTATGAGCACTCCATAACCTCTTTTCTTGAAATTTTTAATGCACAAATGGATTAACGTCTTACATTTTTCAGTATTTTAGTATTTGCATTTACAAATTATGCAATTTGATACAGATTACAGCTGTGGAGAGTAAATGGCGTCCAGTTCATGTGACCCAGGTGTTTGCACACATTGCTGTTTTATAATAGAGCAGATGGTCAGCCCCTGATTTCACTGTTTATATTTTATCCACATGACTATTTAATGACTCCAAAAAGCACCAAAACGTAATGGATGGACAGTGACGCAAGTATGATTACCCTTTCAAACGAAACGCTAATGCCATTCTCCATAAACTTGCTGTTAAAAAAAGAAATGGTGAGAACACTGAAAAAGAGAACCCTCCTGCAAGCATTTACTTCATTTGGTTACCATGGCTACAGGGCCAGAGGCTTGTGCAGTGGGATGCTGAGGCGTGAGCTAGGAGGGAGAGGCGGGAACAGTCACGGCCACAGCCTTTTGCACTTGCTTCCTCGTTCGTCCTGCTCACACTAAGAGGAAGTGCCATTTTCGGGAGATCCGTGTCTGACTGTGTCATTAGGTCCCGTCTCCTGATTCTATATTCAGTGCTAAGGTAGGGGTTTCGCAGGGTCACTTTCAGCTTGGAGCTCAGTCTCTTCTCATTAGCTGTGCTTCACATAATGCCACTACAGAGAAGTCTCTTCAGATTAAGATGGTGCTGACCTCTATTTTTCACAAATGCACAAACTCTCTCCAATGTAGGGCTAATGCTCCCAGGATTTTATGTGCAAGAGTAGCCAGAGACACGAGACACGCAGATTAAATCCGATCCTCTCCGTGTACAGTGGCACAGCGAGCATTTTTTCATAACAATTAATACACTAAGCCTTTTGGAGTGATTTTACTGTCTGTTTACAAAAATACTTTTTTATATAAAATATATATAATCTATATATATTATTAATTTATGTTATGACCGGTTTGTCTATAAAAAATATATAAAAATAAATATATTTGTATGTGACTGAAATAAATGAACTTTTCCACGACATTCTAATTTATTGAGATCCACCTGTATGCACAACTATTTTCCCTCAGCAAACATTGTGAAGTGAATTAGAAACAAGATGACCTAGAAACCCCTGAGAGAGAAATGGCAAGGAATGCTGAAGAAAGAAATGGACAGCTCTACAGAGATCTCTGTGCAAAGGCTCGCTGATCTTAATTTAAACTTGAGGTAAAGTAGGTTTCTCAGTTTACTGTAGTGCAGCCTCTGGGGCCTAAACTTGTACCTCCATCCTCATTTACAGTACAGAATGCTTGAAGAGGGTAAGATTATTTTCCCTCAATTCAATTGTCACATACCGTTCAAAAGTTTGGGGTCAGTAAGATTTTTTTGAAAGAGAATAATAGTTTTTATTCTGCAAGGATGCATTAATTTGGTACCAATAGATTTCTATTTCAAATAAATGCTGTTCTTTTGAACTTTCTATAAGCACCTAGATCATCAGAGGTTTGAAAAACCAAATTATACCCCAAATTAAATTCTACCATCTTGAAGCATTTCTGTCAATCCATCTGCAACAGCTTTCCATGCCTCAAGGGTTGAGGCTCTAGCTTTGTTTATTCTGGCTGTTGAGAGTGAACTTTCTATTTTTTATGAAAAAATGTTTCACAGTTTCCACAAAAATATCAAGCAGCACAATATTAGAATGATTTCTGAAGAATCATGTTACTCTGAATATTGGAGTAATAGCTGCTGAAAATTCAGCTTTGCCATCACAGGAATAGATTACATGTTAAAATAAATTCATTTAGAAAACGGATAATTTAAATTGTACTAATATTTCACAATGTTACTTTTTTTGTATATTTTATCAAACAAATACAGTCTTGGACTTGGACTTATCTTACCAACCCAAACTTTTGAATATGTTCCTTTAAAACACAAAAATGAAAAAGAAAAGTATATAGATTACAGCTCCTTGAAAGCAAATATTGTAGAGGAATGCTATGAATTAATAAATATCATGAACTCTCGCCAGTATATTAGGCTGAAGGGTGTTTCATTAGATATCACACAGAAATGGGAAACTGCTAGGAAAACAGCGGTGGGGGTAAAAATCGAGAAAAATAAGACAGACAGGCTATTATATACAGTATGCATGAGCACATGCTCTCCACACTCGCCATCTGTGCACATATCACACATACTGACAACCAGGACAGTGGAATTACATATAAAGTGACTCCTTGTGAATAATAACCTAAAGTCTACTTTCCTAACATTTATTGTATGATATTCTCACATTTGCATGGAGAAGATGGATTACAGATGTCTAGCAGTTCCTGACAGATTGAGGGCGTATGGACAGCTTTATTATGATGCCGCATGTGACCTGAATCATGCGTGTGGGCAAAAGTTGGCACATACCTTTCAACAACCTGGTCTTTTGACCCCTGACAAACCTGACATTTGAAGGGATAAAAACAAAGAATCAATCAGCGCATATATCACACATGTTTAGGAAACAAAGCTTGTACAAACAACAACGGACAGATTGTGGGTAATCATCCGATTTTAATTTCCGCGTCTGGTTTTTGCTATAATCATCCATCAAAGCTTGACAATATTGTGTCTGGCTTGGAAATGTTGGATGTGGCCTTGTACAATGTGAATGAGCTTTAATGGGATATTCCTCAGAGGCCACATCCCTCTAATGTGATTGATGTCTGCTCATCTTTCTCAGATTAATTCAGCGTGGCAAAACTGATTGGACGGAGGAAAACAGGGAGGGAGACGGACAGGAAGACAGAGAGAGTGAGACAAACCACATTTCACAATGAGTATTGTCATTCTTAATGTGGTCGATCTATTAGCCATTCATCAAAAGCATGTCCTTTAACAAGCCTTCTGCTCAGTCACAGAGAACATATTGAATAAAAGAATGCTACGGCCACTGGATTCAGATAAACTGGGGTGACTTTTAAAAAATTAGATTTTTGCTCAAAAGTGCTACATCTGAACGCTCCCCTCATCTGCTATTGGTCAGAACCAAAAGATAGTCCCATCCCAAACACACCCCATTGGTAGAGCCAGTGTTGCTGTTGTCAGGCTGGTCTGCTCAAACAAACAGAAATGTTTCGAAAGTTTACACTTTTCAGGGAATCAGCATACAAATAGCTTACTCACAGATGACTCTGCATATTAAACTGGGAAATCACTTCTGCATTGTCATGTATTGCACACTATCAAGTACAAGCAAACTTGTAAGTGTGCGCAATAAACAGCTTTGATTCCCAAAGCTTTTGAAAAATGGAGCATGGACCCATATGGCCTATTTAAACTCAGTGAAGAAGTGTTGAGTCTGCAGTAAAGTACAGGTAAATGGAACATTGCGAATTGGTCAGAACCTCCTGTTCTTACATCCTGTCTAATGACTTTCTTTCAGAAATTACCATCACTCAATGAGCTATGAGACTTAATCACCACTATACATTTTAACGTGTTACAGTAATCTGTGATTTAATCATTCAGCACTGTAATTATGTGCTATTAAAGACACTTAAATATGTGTATATACATTTACAGAGGTTTGTCATATGAAATTAAACAGAGTAACTGCATAATGAAGACAAATGTTGACATCACAATACTGGAACAATACAGCAAGGGTCTTCAGCAGGAGGTCCGATCACAAACGAATTATGCTGAAAAATATGTATTAAAGGAACAGTTCACCCAAAAATGACAATTTACAGAAAGTGCACTCACCCTCAGGCCATCCAATATGTGGATGAATTTGTTTCTGTATCAGAACAGATTTGGAGAAATTTAGCATTGCATAACTTGCTCACCAGTGGATCATCTGCAGTGAATGGGGGCCGAATGAGAGTTCAAACTGCTTATGAAAACATCACAATAATCCACACGACTCCAGCTTTTTTCTAAATCATAAAGTATATAAACACATTAATCTGATACTATGCATATTATTACAGGTCATGTTGATCTAGACCATAAAAACAAAGGAAATAATTGTGGACTTTAGGAGGAATAGATCTGATCCTCAGCCCATATATATTAATGGGGACCGTGTAGAGAGGGTCTCTAACTTCAAATTTCTGGGCCTGCACTTGAATGATGACCTAACCTGGAAAACAAACACCACTATGCTGATCAAGAAGGCACAGCAGCGACTATTTTTTTTAAGGGTCCTGAAAAACAACACTCTAGATAAAGAACTGCTGGTGTCCTTCTATAGAAGTTTGGTTGAAAGTGTGTTGACGTACTGCATTCCAGTGTGGTTTGCCAGCTGCACTGCCCAGGAAAAGACAGCGCTTCAGAGGGTTGTTAATACAGCACAGAAGATCACTGGCTGTGAGCTCCTCTCATTAGAGGAGCTGTACAGGACCCGCTGCCTTAGAAAGACTTGCAGAATTTTGAAAGACTCATCCCATCTAGCACATCATCTGTTTGAACTTTTACCGTCAGGTAACAGGTACAGGACAATAAAAGCCAAAACAAACAGACTGAAAAACAGCTGTTGCAATACTAAATGAGCACTGAATGTAATGTCTCTTTTGTGCAATATTCCATCTTGTTTTAATCTGAACTCTGCAATTATTCACAGTGGAGTATTCAAAAACTGCTGCACCTGTGATGGATATGTAAATATTGCTGCTTAAATAATTTATTTATTTATTTTAGCATTTGTTTTAACTGTAAACCTTATTTTTGCACTGAAATAGAATCGCACATAATTCCGTTGTACTTTTTGTATAATGACAATAAAGATTCTGCTAGCCTTTTCAGCAGGAATATTTTACACCGTAAATGTCGCATAAGATGTAACTGCTTACACAATGACAGATATCCCAACAAAGTACTTGCTGTTCTATTGAAGATCTAGTATCTCTTTACTCTCTTCCCCTGAAAATTACAATAAGTTACAAAGCATGTTAAGAATACCTGAAAAGTTCAACTTTGTTTTGCTTGATGTAATTAGGACTCTGTTACTTGCTTCCGTTCCCTGGAGCAAGGGAAAGGAATGATGTGTAAATACAACATAAATGTAAATAACAAACAGGGGGCAGGCGGCACAAACACACTTCAGAGCAAGAGGAGAACAAACTCAGGCAAATTAACTGAGAATGAAATAACTTCATGGCAGCTAATGTGCCGTGTCTGGAAGCCCTTTAGGCTACAAGCCAAATACATATATGAACTGTACAAATGGATATATTAGGACTAATTTGCTATTTTGATGATGTACTCTGATGAGATTTTCAGTGGATGCAACCTTTGGTCTCTGTTAGCTGCCCTGTTGCTAGGAACGAGGTGCTCTTATTTGATGGAGGAAATAAACATTTAGTTCTCACATAACAAGATTCTGAATGTATTCGCACCTTACTTTTATTTAGTTCTGAATATGACAATGTGCAACGATGTTTCTAAAAATAAGTGAGGATAATTATGGCTTCCTGGTATTTTTAAATGCTAACACTACAGTATATGTGAAAAGATGCATTAATTTAAATGTGAAAATATTTAAATGAAATCATGATGCTAGCAGCAAAACCATTAGGCTGCTCAAAAAAAAAAAAGTATGCTACATTTGCATCGCTTTTAGAGTGAAAACTACACATTGGTGAGTGGCCTGGCTTTGGCCTTGCTCCTGTCTCACTCAACATTCTCTGGCTCCCTTCAGAGGCCTGTCTGAGCTAATTAGCACATGATGCAAAGTCGCATGTCCCCTCTGAGTGTATCTATGAAAGTGTGGAAGAAAAGTAGGAAGAGACAGAAATAGGTTGAGCTGCAAAGTACAACTGCAGTAGGACTTGGGTTACACTGTAACTAGAATAGTTATGAAGAGTGCAAAGATTTTTTCAACATGTTTAATATTGTTTTGATTTTATTTTGATTTGAATGGTGTCTTACTCACTGTTCATGCCATCCATGATATGAGTTTGTTTCTTTATAGGAAAGATTTAGCATTACATCACTCACCATTGGATGGGTGAATGGGTGCCATCAGAATGAGAGTCCAAACAGCTGATAAAACATCACAATATTTTTTTCATAATTTAATATCTTGTAAAGTGAAAAAGTTGTGTTTTTGTAAGAAACAAATCCATCATTAGGACATTTTTGAACTTCAAACTGTTGCTTCCAGCTGAAATATGAGTCCTCTGTTCATAATATTGCTTTCTCCAGTGAAAAAGTTGTCTCATCTGAATCAGGACAGAAATATGCACAGATCAAGCACTGGTTACAAGCATAAACAGTCCAAAATAGTTTGGTGTGAGAGGACAACAGGAAATGGACTTTTTCACATTGTGATGCTTTTATCTTTTGTTTGGACTCTCATTCTGATGGCACCCATTCACTAAAGACGATCCATTTTTGAGCAAGTGATGTAATGCTAAATGCCTCTAAATCTTTTCAGATGAAGAAACAAACTCATACACATATTGCATGGCTGAGGGTGAGTACATTTTCAAATTTTCATTTGTGGGTAAACTATTTCTTTAATAGTGAAAATACTCTGGCCCAGATCTGATCTGCTCATTTCACAATAATTACCAACAATAATTAAATCAGACACTCAGTGTCATTAAGAAGGCCAACCTAACCTAGAGAAATCATGTTACTGGCTCTTTTCTTTTAGATTGTGTGTTGTCAGACTATGTGAATGTCACACCACATGGGGACCATGGGGACAAAAACCCTGAATCAGCCTAGCTGTCAATCAAACTGACAGGTCACTGTACCACAGAGCTGTTAGAACTGAGGGAGAAATGGCTTTAACATTGTATGTTTTCACATAGCTTCACAGCTTTTACTGTTGTTTGGTCATTATTATTACTAATAGCTACCTTCATTTGACCGTTAATGAAATGCTTGTCTGTAATGAAGGTCACAGGCACCTCATTAAACCTGGGAAATGCACTTTTAATTTATCCAAACTGAGTGGTCACTAAAAACTAGCTCATTCACATTGTTTAATGTCATATTTTGTAGTATTTGATATGTTTTATTGTTGTACTGCCCATTATTTTCTCATGTAATTTTCTAGGAGGCCACGTTTTCCCTGAAATATACCCTGCAACTACCTTATAAGTGCTGAGCACAGCATATACAGAGATCAAATAAACAAGTGTAATCCATTCCAAAACACTGCATACAGAAGTGTAAATGAGAATGTATGTGCAAGAAAGAGACGGACTTATGTTTAGTCAGACATTGTCAGAGAGCTTAATCACATCTGCCAGAGCACACCATTATAGTGGGCCTGAGGTCTTACAAAACCCACAGCAATCTCACCCTTTGTAAAATCACATCCACTCTATGCAAGAAGCAATGGGAAATCAGCACACCGGCCTTGTTCTGAGAAAATTTATTCAGAGACTAAAGATTTAACCAAGGCTTCTGTGAGAAATGAGTGTGAATGAAAGTCTGCACTGAATAACATTCAGAAATTTGAAGACACGAAGATTGAGAGATATGAGAGAGTGCAGGTGTTGTGTTTTGAGTAAACATCTCTGCAATAATATCTCAACCATATTTCAGAATTCTGTTCATGAGGTCCAACTACTGGGATTTTAGCACTAACCTTTTGGTTATCAGCCAGCAACATTCTTTCATTAATTTGTGCATTAACATTAGTATTTAATTATTTAATCTTGAAATTAGCTGGATGGATTGTTTTTATGTTGAGCTGCCCCCTTGTGGTGTGATGCACCAGATGAACTGAAGTCATATGATGACACCTTGTGGCAGACATTGAGTGTGCGAGTGAACCTGCAAAACAATCAGTACAGTAGGTTCAGTGGATCATATTACAAATGAGAACAATCACGCGCTCATTTTTGAATTGCGTAAAGAAATTATTTGCAACAACACATTTGTTTTCAAATATTTTTTTTATTGTTTTTGAAAGATTTACAAATACTGCCAGGGGAGCCACATAAATATAAACAGGAAAAAAAGATTAAAATCAATAAAATCAATAGTACAGAAATAAACATAAAAACAATTTAAAAAACTTTAAAACGGTAAAAAA
>NW_015638024.1:537511-538531 GCF_001515625.1 Sinocyclocheilus rhinocerous | reverse complement strand
AAAAAAAAAAAAAAAAAAAAAAAAAAAAAAAAAAAAAAAAGGTTCTGCATATAAATCACACCGTGTGCAAAATATAAGCCCGCCAATATTACGTCATCACGTCAGTGGGTCATCATGCTGATTCGCAAGGTTTGCTTCTCTTTTCTTCGTAATTAATTTATTAATACTGACAGGTCGTGATTCCATTCTTATTTTAAATACTATGCCATTATCACAAATGTACCTGGAATCCTAATGTGCTAGTAACAGGTGCACGTGAAGTCAGAACAGTTAGGCTATCACAGGGTTTAAAGACCAACACCATGTAAAAACATTGACTGCGGTTGAACATCACAGTCGTCTTTCAGTCTCTGGCTTTACATTGATAGATAAGTTGAATATAAGTTAATAATTAGCAACTTCTGGGATCACCTTGCTTTGGTGCTTAAGCTGACAAGACATTTCTGATTGTTCTACGAATCGTCGATTCAGTTTGCTAATGTGTTGCTGAGGGTCGGGTGCTAAGAATGCGAAAGCTAGTGTCACCACAAGGTGGCAGCAGTGCAGGAGAGACGGTTCATGACCTGCGTGAGCAGAAGAACTCAGCTGTAAGTTATACCAGAGAAAGCCAGAGATGTTTTAATTATGGGTCTCTAAGAAAGTTGTCCGTGAGCTTTTAGAGCTTTTTTAGTGCATATTAGGGATGGGCGATACCCCTTATTTTGTTTTCGATACGATACCGATATTTTTCAAGGCAGTATCGTCGATATCGATACCGATTCGATACTTCTGCACTAAACTTTTAAATTATGAAATTTATTAAATTATTAAATTACTAAGAGTAAAATGGGTAATGAAAACCACTTAACTTTATATTTAAAATGCATTTTAACCCGTTTAATCCCAAATTTTTCCCAGACATGAAAATATACAAATGATGTGTCATTAGTAACCCTTTGAAATAATCAATAATTTTTTTTTTTTGGAAAAGTGTGTGAAAAATGTTTTATGGTCAGTCACAATTGTAACCGGTGGGATAAT
>NW_015638024.1:497768-533742 GCF_001515625.1 Sinocyclocheilus rhinocerous | reverse complement strand
AAAAAAAAAAAAAAAAAAAAAAAAAAAAAAAAAAAAAAAAGGTTCTGCATATAAATCACACCGTGTGCAAAATATAAGCCCGCCAATATTACGTCATCACGTCAGTGGGTCATCATGCTGATTCGCAAGGTTTGCTTCTCTTTTCTTCGTAATTAATTTATTAATACTGACAGGTCGTGATTCCATTCTTATTTTAAATACTATGCCATTATCACAAATGTACCTGGAATCCTAATGTGCTAGTAACAGGTGCACGTGAAGTCAGAACAGTTAGGCTATCACAGGGTTTAAAGACCAACACCATGTAAAAACATTGACGCGGTTGAACATCACAGTCGTCTTTCAGTCTCTGGCTTTACATTGATAGATAAATTGAATATAAGTTAATAATTAGCAACTTCTGGGATCACCTTGCTTTGGTGCTTAAGCTGACAGGACATTTCTGATTGTTCTACGAATCGTCGATTCAGTTTGCTAATGTGTTGCTGAGGGTCGGGTGCTAAGAATGCGAAAGCTAGTGTCACCACAAGGTGGCAGCAGTGCAGGAGAGACGGTTCATGACCTGCGTGAGCAGAAGAACTCAGCTGTAAGTTATACCAGAGAAAGCCAGAGATGTTTTAATTATGGGTCTCTAAGAAAGATGTCCGTGAGCTTTTAGAGCTTTTTTAGTGCATATTCCATATTCATCTAAATTTAACTTAGCTCGGTTCTGGGATCACCTTGCTTTGGTGCTTAAGCTGACAGGACATTTCTGATTGTTCTACGAATCGTCGATTCAGTTTGCTAATGTGTTGCTGAGGGTCGGGTGCTAAGAATGCGAAAGCTAGTGTCACCACAAGGTGGCAGCAGTGCAGGAGAGACGGTTCATGACCTGCGTGAGCAGAAGAACTCAGCTGTAAGTTATACCAGAGAAAGCCAGAGATGTTTTAATTATGGGTCTCTAAGAAAGTTGTCCGTGAGCTTTTAGAGCTTTTTTAGTGCATATTCATCTAAATTTAACTTAGCTCGGCTGATGCAGGACCCTCAGTTTACTTTATTTGAAAATCTAGATTATTATGATTATTAATGTGGCGACATCTAACGGGAGCAGCTGAAAGAGTGGATGTAAAAATAAAATTAATACATATTAGTATTATTACTAAACAAGTAAACTAATTACACATGAATTCCATTATTTATAGGCTATATTTTTGTTAATCAGTTTTAAGACCTCGTTTAGGAGCTCCATTTTGGTTAAAAAGGGGTCAACTGTAAGCTGACAAATTGCAAATTTTTGGTTGTAGTTACACAAGTAAGCCACAAACGTATGCCTCACAATTTTATCGTATTGTGCTCACTAGTTCTCATTTCGGAAATATGCAATCACATAATGAGAGAAGTTAGAGCATCTGCTGAATCAAGCTAGTGTTGAAGACCGTTTATGCCCTCTCTTTCCTACTGCTTTATAGAGAATGGAGTATTGAAAAATGCTAATGGACAAAATGATGTGTGAACTCAAGTGTTACTTAAAATCTGTATGAAAATCAGTGGGCATTTCATAAATACATTCTTTTAATCATTTTGTCCTCTCTTATCCACTGTATTGAGTCTCTTGCTGTTGTTACACTGAGATGTTTTCAATTACTGTGATGTTTAATAGCAACATCTTATCTGCTTTAAATTAATGACAGCCATAAGGTTAATTTTGTGAAAACACTCTAATTTGCACCTATTATGAGCACTAGACATTTCTAATGGCAGGAAAAGCACATATTGGCTGCCAAGACATCGGCCTTTACCTTGTTAAAATTCCTTGCTAGCTACGGTACTTAATGGAAATCCAATTTTCATAAGGGCCATTTTAAGATGAATTAATTCACTCTTCAGCGCTTTAGTCTGGGTGAAGGTAACTAAATATCCATTTCCTTGCTTATATTCTTCTCTCCGAGGGGTTTGGATTTTGAAGGACTCTTGGGGAGAATGTTCTTTCTTCGCCATGAAAGTCCATTCGACTGTTTCTACCTGGCCTTGCTTTGTGTTTGGTCTTTTATGAGCTAATTGGAAAAGTCTGCAGCATTATGCTGGCCATTCATTTGGCACTCTCTGTTAATGGCATTCCCAGGTCTCAGCAGGCACATTAGTCTTTAATCATCACAGCCCATACCCTCATCTGAGCAAGAGGAACGCAGAATGTGGCTGTTGTTTCCCTTACTGCAGCATCTTCCACTAATGGATTTTCTGTTGTGGATTCATACTGTTGACTTTCAGAGTGATTTGCCACAGATTTCTGATATCGATTTAATAGAGAGTAAAGAAAGTGTCTTTTTTAAGACACGTGCAGATGATTAAGAGGGCACCAATTGACCAATGTCCTGGGTTCAAAAGAAGTTAAATTGCACTGACAGCATTTGTAGCATAATATCATAATATAATTTACCACAGAAAATGATTTCAACTCACCCCTCAGTTTTTTTTGTATGTTTTAAAGTAAAAATTGTGATTACTATAAAGCATTTACAATGAAAGTAGACCAGGCCAGGCAATACATATTAAAATACAGTTACAAAAGTAGAGCCTCAAGACATGAATATATGAGCTTGAGAATTGGAATGACTTTTCTGTGCAATGTTATGTCCAATCTTTCAACTTCAGTGTCATGAACACATAACATAATGAAAAAGTTTATCACCAAGAACCCCAATGACTTAATAAAAATCCAAATGTAATCTTTAGCAAATCTCTAAATTATTTTTTAATTCTGTACATTATGTTGTGATGCTTGAATTCACTAGTGGCATTTAAATTGATTTATTCACTTGAAATGCTTTCACAGTAAACAGATCATACACAATTTGAATAAATGCATTTTGATAATATTATTAAAAAAATAGATGCAAATAATAATAATAATAATAATAATCTATTATATGATTATGAATGCACAAAACTTTTCTATTTCATTTATGTATGACTCACAAATATGCATTACATAAAGTTTAATTGTTTGTTAAAACTGTAATTTACAAAAATTGTAAATGGGCCTATACCATTAAAATGAATAAAACTTTGAATTAGGTCTAAATGTTTGTAAGTTATTTTTAATTTATTTAGATGAAATGGCATATAATTATAGGATTGGTTGCCATGGAACCAGGGGCCTGTTTGGCTTCCTGGGGTGTTACGCATCTCGGGGGAACGGTCCATAGGTCCTCATATGGCTCGTTAACTGAGGGGTGTTACAGAGTATTTGTTAAATATAGCTAACAAAGTATATATTGTGTGTTTGATTGGTCCAGACGCTACACATTCTTTTGTGGTTTAAGTTAAGTGTTTGTAGAAGACAGATTGTACTGATGTTATCAAGTGTAAACTCACAAGACATCAATCAAGATGTGGGTGGTGAAGTTTAGCTGTCTTGCTGTTTTATTTGCCATTAGTGTTGTTGAACCCAGATGTGCAGTGACGCTGTAGTCGATTTATGTGTCGGCTGGTATTACAGGGAGTTCTATCTTCAAAGGTTGAGCTGAAAGTGGTGTCACTTCATCTCATGCATATAGGACAGTGAGTTTGGTCTTCATTTTGAAACTCAAACTTTCACTTTTCTATTGCCAGCATTGTAATCCCATTTGATACTTCAGCCTTTGCAGATTTAAAGCAAGATTTGACCTGAGTAACGTAATACGCACATCAAACTGAAAGCTCAAGCATAACTTTAAAAGACATGTTTAAAAAAAAAAGATTTAAACTGTGGTGCCTCTCTTAATTACAGATGCTGAAATGCCTCTCTTAAGTGTTGTACTAAAAGTTCAGCTTTGAGGCTTTCTGGTGACCCATATTCAAATTGCTAGTATGTCACTATTGCCAAGGAAAATAAGAAGCCAAGTAAAATGGTTCATGGATAACCACAAAATGAATTAATTTATTGCATTATACACTGAATTGCTAAAATGAAGATCAAGGTTTTATTTCTTTCTCCTATCCATTTAAAGCAAGACAAGCCTTTGAAATCTGTTGACATTATTGTACAAGTACATCCTGGACTAAAAGCGTAATGTGTATGCAAATGCTACACTTCAACTGACATCTAAACTTTCGTTGAACTCTGTTTTTCCCAGCAAGTTTGTGTTACCAGTATTTCTGGTATGCAAAACAAATTGTTTTACATGTGTGTCCGTATTTAAAAGACTCAACAAAGACAGATTCCCATCTCCTTGACTGTGGCGAACAGAAGGGGGAGAAGTGGAACTGAAGAGCAGGGCAGAGGGTAGAGTAAGGCATAATGGAGGGGTAGCGCGGGGGTTGAACGGACTGGTGTGCATGAACAGGGGACCTCTTGGTGAACTGCATAGTCGCGAGCCGGGTCATTGGGGTGAGGCTGTCAGAGCGTGCCTGAAACCGTAACCCAGGAGTTCAGCCAGAGTTCACACACAAAATGTGTAGGATCTATGTCCTCCGCTGGCTCAACTGCACCAGCACATTCTGTCCTTCAAATACCTACAGCCCTGTCACCAAACCGCTCCAGAAACAACGTTTCTTTAAAAATATATATTTTCACTGTCAACCTGTGTTACTACAATTGCTATAATAACTTTCAAACTCTTTACCTTTTTCCTGGAAAATTGATTTCATGGAAAAATCAGCAGAAAATATGTACTATTGAGAAGAGAGATGCACATATATTACAGAACTTATATATTTATCTTATATATCTCTAATTATATATGCACGTATATTAGAGAAGAGTTTCAGATAATAAAAATATCAGTATTATAAATTTAGGGTCAGTAAGTTTTTTTTGAAAAGTAGTTTGATTTAAAAATACAGTAAAACATTAATATTGTGAAATAATATTATGATTTAAAATAACAATTTTCTATGTTACTACTGCTAAGTTGGTGCTCAATAAACAATTTTTGGTAACACTTTAGAATAGGGAACACATTCACTATTAATGAATTTTCCCTCAATAAACTCCTAATTTGCTGCTTATTAATAGAAAGGTAGTTGTTAAGTTTAGGTATGGGGTGGATTAAGGGATCTAAAATATGGTCATGAAGAATAAGGCATTAATAGGTGCTTTATAAGTACTAATAAACGGCAAGTATGCTAATAATATGCATGCTAATAAGCAGCTAGTTAATAGTGAGAGTTGGACTTTAAAATAAAGTGTTACCCAATTTTTACATTTATTTATATATATATATATATATATATATATAAAATTACGTTAATATAGAAATAATTTCTTAATATCAATGTGGAAATCAGTTGTGCTGCTTAACATTTTTGTGGAAACCGTGATACATTTTTTTCAGGATTCTTTGATGAATAGAAAGTTCAAAAGAACAACAATATTTTTTTTTTGTAACAGTGTAAATGTGTTTGCTACCACTTTTGATCAATTTAATACATCCTTATTGAATAAAAGTATTAATGTATTTTTTAAAAATATATTCTTCAATATTTATACTGAAAAAACAAGACAAAATACTGAGTAAGAAAATGTGCTGAAAAGCTCAATTTACATTAACCGTACAATGAGAAATAATTTGAAATCAGAGATTCGCTTAGCTTGTTTTCTCCTGAATGAACACGCAGCCCTGGTTTAAATGCCGTTAAGAAAGAGCATAGCCGAGTGGAGCCTGCAAAGGTCTACAGAGATAAGGAATGCTGAGATCTGCATTGGTATGAGAAGCTGAAACAGGAAAGGCCACTAAGCTAAGTCCCCTCTGAGTGTGTGTGAGGACCATATGGGAAAACTGCCTGCTCCGCTCCGATTCAAGACTGGCTGGCCCATTGTCA
Source organism: Sinocyclocheilus rhinocerous (assembly GCF_001515625.1). Classification (NCBI taxonomy): domain Eukaryota; kingdom Metazoa; phylum Chordata; class Actinopteri; order Cypriniformes; family Cyprinidae; genus Sinocyclocheilus; species Sinocyclocheilus rhinocerous. The sequence continues at coordinate 527,961 of NW_015638024.1, read as the reverse complement.
AGCAAAGAGCTTGACCTGAAGTTGAACCCAGTTGTCAGCCCTGCAATGCACTGCAGAAAAACAGGGGAGGATGGGACTGAAGAGGTGGAGGTCAGTAAGTTTTTTTTGAAAAGTAGTTTGATTTAAAAATACAGTAAAACATTAATATTGTGAAATAATATTATGATTTAAAATAACAATTTTCTATGTTACTACTGCTAAGTTGGTGCTCAATAAACAATTTTTGGTAACACTTTAGAATAGGGAACACATTCACTATTAATGAATTTTCCCTCAATAAACTCCTAATTTGCTGCTTATTAATAGAAAGGTAGTTGTTAAGTTTAGGTATGGGGTGGATTAAGGGATCTAAAATATGGTCATGAAGAATAAGGCATTAATAGGTGCTTTATAAGTACTAATAAACGGCAAGTATGCTAAGCTGGCCCATTGTCAAGCAAAGAGCTTGACCTGAAGTTGAACCCAGTTGTCAGCCCTGCAATGCACTGCAGAAAAACAGGGGAGGATGGGACTGAAGAGGTGGAATGTACCAGAGCAACTCTGGTACATGGAACTTGGTCTAACCCCTCACAACAGTTGCTCTCCATGAAATCCATTCAATTATTGGAACATCACAACCATCATAAATCAAAGTAGGGTGGACGTCCTGAAAATAACTTGACATTGCAGTCTTTTTTGACAGTAACTGCTGGAAGGGTCTATTGGAGCTTGGTGTCCCCATTGAATGGGTTGTGCTCATCTCCTCCCTGTCTCCAGTCCTTGCGGGACTGAGGCTACGTCTGCGAAAAGCAGCCCCAGCTGTGGTCACCGGCGCCAGGACTGAGTGGAGAAGAAAAGCCCTGAGTCTTCAGAACAATCCAGCCTTTGTGGAACTACTGGAAAAATCAAATGACCGTAAGCCACAGATATAAGCCAGATGTGTGGATTCCAAGACTTCATTCCTGTGAGCCCCAGCCCAACTACGCTCATCCCAGCCTGGCGGTGGCAGCCAGAGGAAAGGGGTCATGCAGCGGGTATTGCATTGCTTCAACAAATGACATGCTTGTCTTCATCTTCAGTTCTCATCACTCGAACCATGACAACTCGGAAAGATGGAGGCATGAGCTGCCAAGAGCTGAGATTGTAGGCCTCTTTTAAGGGCTATTTGGGGTTTACAGGTCCTTGCTTTGATACACATTTGTACACTTTCCAAAAGTAATTTCCTTCTATCATTTTAAGTGCAGTAAATTCAGAAATATTGCACTCGTTAAAAGAGCCAGACGCTCCACCCCGACATGTGTAGATTTATATTTGATTCCGATTAAAATCAACAGCCAAAAGATTACAACAGTGTTAGGAAACCATTGTGCTGTCAATTGAATTAAGGGGAGTTTCAAAATACACTCAATCACTGTGCCATTTACTTCATTTAGTTTATTTTAGACTGTTGTTCAAACAATTTTGGCTTAATAGGTCAACATCTGATGGAGTTTCTGTTTTTAAAGAGTCCAAACAAGTCCAATATCGTTTAATGCATGACATCATGACTTAAGATCTTAAGAGATCTCATAGGCTCCATTCTATAACATTATTATCTTTAAACCAATTAAATGAACAATTTTTAGTGACAATAAAATGCTAGTCTAAGCAGTGATTGGGACTATTCTGGTTGTTAGAGTCTATTTGTCATTCCCTATTTAATTATCAGACAGAATGAGAAGCCCTACACCATCATGTCTGATTATCTTCTGTGCAGCTCTACCAATAAACTCAGGATGTAGCATGGTCTGTGTAAGGTCACAAAGCATTACGTTTATGCATTTGACAATGCTTTCACCCAAAGTGACTTAAAATACATTAAAGATGTATATTTTATCAGTTCCTGCATTCCCTGAGAATTGAATCCATTGCATTGGCATTGTTAGTACTACACTGTACTATTTGAGCTACAGGAACCAGGATTTATGTTTTTACGACAGATGCCAGATTACTAGTAATATAAGGCTTTACGCAGTCTGGTCTGCCTATGGTCTCTAAGCTGTCTATTCTTTAAACAATAATTCTTTGAGTGAAAATTGTGGTGGTGTAGGAATTTGTGGGGTATATGAAGAGTGATTCATATCAAGGGCATCTGTTAGTTTTGGGCCATGTTCAACAATAAGCCTGTACAAGGCAATACATTCTTATTTTGGGCCTGGACTTTGGAACATCCAGTGCTTTAATTTGAAATCTCCAGCTGTATTTTTTTTGTAAACAGATTGTTTATTGAGATCTGTAGCTGCAAATTGATCTAAATATTTTCCCCTCAAAATCCCTTATTTTCACCTTCTCGCTTCTTTGCGTGTGTTTAGACTTTGAGACATAGCTCATCCTAAGCCTTCAGTCTTTTTATAAGTTCCTTTATTCATGGGTATGTTTAAAGGGATAGTTCACCAAAAATGAACATTCTGTTTTCATTTGAGGTATTTTGAAGAACCTCATTGACATTTTTCAAAGTAACTTCTTTTGTGTTCCACCGAAGATAGAAAGGTTTGGAACAACATGAAGGTGAGTAATTGATGACAGAATGTTCATTTTTGGGGGAACTGTTGCTTGTTTACTAGAACTGTAAGTGTCTACCTCATACTGACTCATAGGTGTTGTTTCATATTTTGTCTGACTCTTACAGTTCCATATAAGTCACATCTTTTATTCTTTACTGTTAACACTTTCATAATCAGTGGTAACTTACACTGTATTCAGATCATCTCTGTCGTAACCTCTCCATCTTCCTTTGCAATCGCAACCTCAGCTGACTTGATTACCAGAGCTGCCACACATCCTCGCATGTCAAGACGGTTATCTCAAAGCAATTGTTAGTGAAGGAGTCTTCCCCAAAGGATCAATGATGTCTGATCTGACAGATTTATTGATCTAGAGAGTACAACCGTGAGCGAGAACTCTGTCGCTTTTTTGATTTAGTTCCCACATGGGTCCTCACATTGACATCAAACAGGCCCATAAATCCAGCAGGGGCAAACACGGTGCAACAGGTCACAGAAAGGTAACTCTCTTTGTCTCCTCTGGAAGACCTCTGAGTCAGGGTTTATGAATGGCCAAAGGCGTTCAAACACATCTGGTCTCTCACTTAGTCATGACTCGATCTGTGTGTTTAAAGTGTGCATAAGCTCTTTAAGCTGTTTCCCCCGTTAGCTTGGGGTGCTATGAAGAGCTTGTATCCTTTCATGACCCACTAATGGTCCTAGCTTGATTAACTCCGGACTCAGGCAGTAAGGGGGATGTTTTTTTATTTTATTTTCTGTTGCAATGCCTGAGAACAGAGCACAGTTGCATAACTGACAAGGAAGTGGCCTTGGTCGTAAATAATGTGCACGAAATGATCCATCTGCGAATAGCACTTTTAGTGGAGGCCCTAATTTGCAGCCTGGTGGCCTTCAGAAAGACCCCAGAATGCATTGCCAAATCCTAAACTGTGTTTAACCCATGCACCCCACTCCCTCTGTCTGTTTGCATTTTCTTCTGACTTTTATTCTGTTTCCAAGCATGCAGGATGTCTCTTTCTTCGTGTCACCCAGCTAAACTCATGGGTGTGATAACAGAGGCCCCATAGCACCATAATGCATGCATTTCACCCCAAAATAAAAAAAGCTCATAATTTACTTCCCGTCATGTTGTTCCAACCTGAATGCATTGCTTTCTTTTGTGAAACACAAAAGGAGACTTTTCAAAAAATGTCTGATTTTTTTTATTTTGGTTCATACAATGAAAGTCATTGGCATTCGATGTTGTTTTGGACCTCATTGACTTTAATTACAAGGACAAAAACAGTGTCTTCTTTTGTGTATTGTAGAAGATAAAAGTCACACAGGTTTGAAATTGCATAAGAGTGATTACATTGCCAAATTAAATTTATGGGTAAACTATTCCTTTAACTAATTCCCACAACCCACATGCCATTCCATCAAAAGTGAGCACATGCAGAGATCAGTGTAAAGAATCATTGCAAAGTCTTTGCTTTTGTCTCCATTGTAATCTTGATATGAGAGGTGTAGACCCTTGCAGCTAGATAAAAGCCTGAGTGTAACAAACAGCCTGACCATAAAGGCGAGTTGATCTTGCATGGCTGTGCAGCCCTTTATGTAATTTCTCGCCTGGCTGTGATGTTCGCGTGTTGTTCAGTGATAACAGTGTTCCAGAAAGCGATGCTAATGAAAAAAGATATAGCGGGAGTGGAAGTTCACCACAGCTCACAGGAAAGATGCTTGCTGATAAGAACACTGCTCTTCTGTAGGCTTCATCTATCGAGGAAGCGTTAGCGTAGCATTGTGCACTCTCATAGAACCAGGTGTAGTGTCCGATATGGGAACATGTAACTGTTCATTCTCTGCTACGACCTCACATGTCAGGATATAGATAAGGAATATTCATCTTAAAGGGATAGTTTGACCAACCTGTATGACTTATTTGCTCTTTTCCTTGCAATTCTAATTATTGGGTACTGAGGCTCTCAAGCATCATACACTCTAAAAAATGCTGGGTTGAATACAACCCAGTGGTGGGTAAAATAGGGACAAACCCAGAGGTTGGGTTAACCATTTACCCACCCCGCTGGTTAAAACCAGCCCAATTGCTGGGTTTGTCCCTATTTTACCCAGCACTGGGTTGTATTTAACCCATCATTTTTTAGAGTGTAAAATACACAAAAACACCATTAAAGTATGATAAAAGGTTGTCCATACTATATTATAGTCTTCTGAAGCCATACAAAGCTTTGTGTGAGGAAGAGACTAAAATATAAACCATTATTTATTTAAAATCTTGACATCCGTCTCCTTGGCATGTTCAAGAAAGTTAATGAGTCTTGATTTGTGAACGAATCATTCTTTTGAGTCGGATCTATTAAGCGAATAGGTAGATCTAATTTTCAAATTAAACTAGTCTAAATGATTTGTTCTAAATCAAACTGATTTGATTCTTGAACCAGCTCAGTGAATCAATGATTTGTTTGCAGTGGTTAACATCACTTTGGAGAAAAATTTAGTTGTTGTCAATGATTAATGAATTCAATTTTGGTCTGTAAAATTGGTCAGAGTAATGTTGACATGAACGTAATTTCCCTCAACTGTCCCTTTACAATAGAACAATAGGGTTTGGTGAATTCAGGTGTATATTGAGCTGCTTTATACCGTAACATAAGTTTGTGAAAAAAAACGACTTTTCTGTCTTGGCATAAGGACTTCAGTGCCTTGCAGAGAACTTGCTGTTAGCACACTCACTATGCACCACCTTTAACCTCATACCTCAGTTGCCCATATTTCTCAGCAGACAGGGCAAATGAGGCATGGAGTTCAGCCCCTTGCTGGGGATCAGCAAAGTCTCATTTTGTCAGATCAGCTGCTGAATGATGGATGAACAGCGTGCCGAACTAGCAACAGTGCTAATCAGGAGTGTAGCAACACTACAGGATCTTGCCCAAATTCATTTACTGTGAATCCAATTCCAGGCATCAAGAAAGTCCTAAAGTGAGATTATAGGATTAACCATATTTATCAAATACAATGAATTCAATAATTACAACTAAATAAAACCAGTTTTTTACTTTTTAAAACATTTTAAGACGGTTTGAAAAAAATATATAAAACCTGTCGAGTTTCATATATTTGCCTTGATGATTTATGTTGTTTGCTCTTACTCCATCAACCATGACATTGCACTTTTAGAGTGCATTTTTTAGGATTTCTGTGGCGTTTTGAATTCCTCATAAGCCTTCTTGATCCGTGAGCCAGGAAATATGGATTGAAAGAAAAAATGGGATTACAGACTAATATGGAAAACAGATTCGGCAGAATAAAGACCACAGACCTGCAACAATACAATTCCCAATCATGATTCCGCAGAGATTGAGTAGATCGGTAACATCATGGTATGCTCTGAATTGAATTATCAGTATTCTTACTCTCACTGTGATGGTTTATGATGCTTCTCTGAGGGAGTTACACATATGAGGAGTAATTAATAAGCAATGTGTTTTATGAAGAATGTCTCGTCTGTGTTTGGGAATAATAAATCCTACTGCGGGTGGGGAAAAAGTCATTGTCTTTTTTTGTTGTTTTGTTTTTCTGTTCCACATACATCTTTTTCCCGCTCAAGGGCCTCAGATCAAAGTCTGATCACTGAGGATGGATTGCAAACATGGTTTAATGATTTCAAGCAGGCTTTGCAATGGAGTATGAATGCAGTCAGAACTGTATGAGAGGTATATGATTTATGTTATGGTCTGATTTATGTTGTATTTGACTAGCCCTGGTCTAACCCTTCCTGCTGGGGTCTGAACCCTTCTTTTCTTTTGCATATGTAGAGCTCCCCAATTTCATGACCCTCGGACGACTTCACATTCTTCTTGCAGTATTTCAAACGGCCCACTCTGGGGTAATGAAAACCAGTCCCCACAAGAGGCTCCTATTTCTCCTTAACGGAGCATGTTCTAATTTATTTTCTACTCAAACTCAGGATGTGTGGCATAGCTGTAATTATCGAGGAAGGTGCTTGTGGTTTACTGTGATTCATATGAATGCTTATGTGGTTTATCTGGCATCCAGAGGTCAGACAAATCCCACATTTTAATTTATTTTTCGTTGTTAGGACTTGCACAGAGAATTGAACTTGGTTTTTGCACTTCAGATGTGGATGAATGCTATTTTGCTCAAATACAACTTGATGTTTGCACAGTACTTAACATGTTGAGAGGTTTAATTTGTCAGCTTAAGTTCTAGTAATTTTATTTGCTTTTGTCATTTTTTTTTTTTATATTTCTGCTGAATATTTCTAATTTATTTTTATATAAGTTTTAGTTATATTAGAACTTGAGTTTATTTTATTTCAGTTAGTTGTCAAGGCAATTTATTTCAGTTTTATTTCAATTAACAAAAATGACTTTTAATAGTTTTAAAAACACTGGTCAATCAAATAAAAATGTAATTTAATAAATTTAATTTAATTAATCTAATTAATAAATACAATTAACCTAAATGATTCAATTTAAATATGTAAATAAATACATTTAACTAAATTAATACTCTTAAATAAATAATCAAATAGACATTGCATGGGGGGCACAATTAAAGTGCACTTGTTTTGAATTAACATGTTAAATTGATGGCCCTTTTTGAGAGCTTTAATGTTACTTAAGGTTAAAAAATGTAATTAATTAAATAATTTGTTTTTAAATCAACAGACTTTAGTAAATAGCCTCTCATATCACTTCAAGAGAGCAGTATTATACTTTTCCTGCAGGAGCAATTTTAGAAAGGCATAGGTTTTTTTGTTTTTTTTACATAACGCCACAGCAGTGGTTGGATGGATCTGTGGTTAAATATTTCCAGCTTGCCATAAAGCAAATCACAAGAAAGCACTGCGATTTTTCCCTGGTCTTTCTGTAACTTTGTTCTCAGAACAAAGTACGCACTTTTGAAAGCATAGTTACAATCGAGCCAAACCTTCAACACAAGTTAAAAAAAGGTTTGTGGTAACTCGACCCTGCTTTGAAAATAAACTAAGCTCACATCTTTGTTGTATCCTCTCAAAAGAGACCATACCAAGAGAAATGACATAAAACAGATCTGACTTATTTCATTTCTTTCCACCAGCAGCACGGTGAATGTTTCTGACACTCAGCCCACGTGCTAGAGCGGCAGGTCAAGACTGTTGTGTTGGTATGAAGTGCTGAAGAGGCATTTACTGCTGTCGACCCCGTGGGACAACGCTGATAGAAGGCTTTTCTCTTTAAAACTGGATTTTTATTCAGATGCTGAATTTACAGTGACCGTAGTTAAAAGGTGATTGTTAAAAACATTGAAGTATACATACAATACAGCGGTCGAATGAGGCTTTTTTGTCCATTCTGTGTTTGTCCCACACTGCAACACAGGGGTCATTGGTGACCTGCAAATGGTCCTAGAAATGAGGCACCATGTGCTCTGGCATGCTGGCACCTTTTTCTTCTAACTCACTGCTTCTGGAATACTCCATAAAAACTCCATAGCTGTTGTTTGACTGTGAAACTTAAAAAGAAAAAAAAAGTAACATTTGGAGCTCCAATGTCGTTTCTAGACCCCTCATGTCCGTCCCTTGAAAGTATTCATGCAGGTGTAGCTTCCTGAGAACTTGTGGATTTCTTCAAGAGCACTCTGTGGTAGCATACTGTTTCGAGGGTAAAACAAAGCAATACATGTAATCAGAGAGGGTTTTCAAAACACAAGCTGAAATCATTTGATTTCAAATAAACCTGTATTCGTAAATTGTATCAGACTGTACCTTTTAAGGATAACGAGTGCATGCATGCTCCAGGGTAAGTAAACAAAGGCTGTATTGGTCCTCACAGCATCCACTGTTTTTTGGGCTACCACCTCCGGCTTTAGAGGAGGGAAGAGTTGGGGAAACCTACAGAGAAAAAACGCAGTTAAATACACTTGTTTTTATTGATTGTCACTTACAAATATGTACCGTTGTGAAATGGTACACAAAGAGTCAAATGTGACTTTGCTAAAACAAGAATGTCTGTGATGTGATGTCAATAGAAAAGGAAAGTTGTTTTGGATGAAAACCAAGTTATTGCATTCTGGTTAAAGATTACGGAGAAAATAGTTTTTGGAAAAATGTGTACTGATTAATCATTCAAAATATGACCACAACCATGCATTAACAAAGTAAATAGGGTCAATTTTGATTTGATGTTGATGTAAAAGTACTCGAAATGATGGTCCAACCCATTTTACTTCCATAATGTGACTTACTGCCAGTTAAAACAGGATAATTAAAATAATATGTAGGGCGGAACTGATTTTATCCATTAAAACATTTACTAACTTGTGGAAAAGCTGTCTATATGAGTGGGGTTTTTGAATAATTAAGTTGTGCTGTACTCATCAGCTCACCTGACTCTCATGCCCTGAAACATTTCAGTGTTGGTGTGGAATGGGAGGACAGTGGTACAGCCCACCCCCGGACAGTCCAGCAATCCCAGAGTGAGGCTCTCCATGAAGGCTAGTGATGATGCTTTAGAAGTGCAGTAGTCTATAGCACCAGGGATGGGCGACAGAGACAGGATGGAGTTGATGCACACAATGTGGCCGTTTTGCAGTTCCAGCATACGAGGCAAGAAAGCTTTTGTGGTCTATGGATGAAAGGATTATTAAAAAGTCAATTAAACTCCTGGACGTATGAATTTGGAAGGCAGATGTAACATGTAAATTATGTTAAGTTAAAATACTTTCTTATAACCCATTTTAATGTGCAGTGCTTTTAAAACATTGCATTGTTTAAGTCTAACACAGCAACATTAACTTTACCAATGGTGTATTTAGCCATAGGACTGTCTGTTTGTTTAACCAAGAGCAGGTTTTATTTTATTTTTTTGGATTTTGGAACAAAAATTACACTTTAGCCTTAAAATATTTACACTGGTCTAACATAAGCCCACCTGATCATCAGTCAAACCAGAAATGACCAAATGCCTCAGGTTAAGATTCATTTGAATCAGACCAATGTCATTTTGGTATTACTTATATACTATTATAGTATTAATTTAGGCTTTGAATTGGCTTTTATTTCACATTTTTTAGTAATGCTAAAAGGTGCATTCGTCATTTTTATTAGTTTTTATTATTCATAATTTAGTTTCATTTATATTTACTTTAGTTTTAGTATATAGTTTTATATTTACTTTATATTTTTATTCATTTTTTTTTTTTTAACAATTTGTAACATTTAAATTTATATTCATGCATTTAGCAGACACTTTTGTCCAAAAATCAAAAAGAGCCAGCAATATTTGTAATATGGGGTGGATGTGGGTGTAAATGTTATATTTAGATTTATGCAACTTTAATAGTTTGTTTTATCAAACTATTGAATTAGACAAAACCATCCTAACTTAACCCTTCCCAATTCTTTTATGTACTTACCCAAAACTGTCCCATTGTGTTGATGTGCTGTGACTTCAGAAGAGCATCATCATCACTGTTGAGCAAACTCTTTCCATGCACCACTGCAGCATTATTCACAAGAATGGTAACATCCCCCACCTACCATAAGAAAAAAGACCCACTGTGAGATATTCTTTCCAAAAATATCCTTTCGTTCTCTTTCATGGTTAGTTAGAGCCGCTATACTGCTGGGCCTTATCTAACCCAGACATTTCAAGCGAAGTGTAATCTCCATCCAGGCTATGGGGGTGGAAGGCAGCAGAGCTGAGCCAAAGCCACCAGCACTGGGGTTATTAGAGCCAACAGGTTTGAACTAATCTTATGATCTTAATTAAGAAACACCTCAGGATATGATATTATGGGGCATACCTTTTCTCTGACAACCTTGGCTTGCTTGTAAACTTCTTCTCTGTTGGCCACATCGCAAACAAAGTAATGGCACTCGGTCCCCATGAGGGCGATCTCCTCGCACGCCTCCTTCAGACATTTTTCTGTCCGGCCCCACAAGATTAGCTGTTAGGAGGAACAGAGCAGAGCATTAAGAGAGATGCCTACATGAATGGATTGGCTGGGACAGGGAACATGGGAGGCAGTGATTGGTCAATTAGATTTGCCAGTCTGAGAGGTCAAGGAAAGGTAATGAAATCAGTGATGCTGCCTCATCATCTCTCACAGACAATTCTCATTGAGATTACACAGCCTGCTGGGCATACAGACCCAGCCATTTTCTGCTTCAGCAAACTCATAATCTTGTGTGTGTGCGTGCATGCACATAGGTTAACTATCCTTTTGGTTCATACATTAGCTATTTAAAAAAATTATAATTAACCAATTACAGGCAACCGTGGCAAATAAATGTATGCCATTTTTTAGTGACAACCAGCCAGCAGCGTGAATAAGTTTACTGTACACTTCAGTATTTTGCAGTCAGCTATTTTATATATTTTTTTTAAACCCCATTTAAAAAAATTCTGTTTATACATAGCTAATTCAATTTAATTTCAGTTTGTTTCAAAGTTTTTCGTTAAGTTTTAAGCTTTTCCTAATATTTATATTTTCTTTTGTTTCAGCTTTATTTCAATTATTGCAAAAAATATATATATTTAAACACTGGTCTACAGTAATTAGAATTAACTTAATAAAAACCCTATTGTGTTGTCCTGATTTCTGAAATAAGTGTGAAAATGTCCATCACAAACTAATATTGTGATATTTTATAATGATGGCCTGTGAAAGGGACTTAGCCTTGCCTTCCATTAACATTAAATTTTATTGGAACCAAAATATTGTTGTCAGCTATACCCAGAGTCTGATTTGAGGTTTTTACTTTCACAAAGCTTTGCTTTTAATAGCAAAAACTGACTGCAAAATACTGAAGTGTACAGTAACCTTATTCACGCTGCTGGCTGGTTGTCACTGAAAAATGGCATACATTTATTTGCCACGGTTGCTGTAATTGGTCCAATTACATTATTCTCTTTTTGAGAAAGGGTTTGTGGAAGTTTCCAACCTCTAAGCATGTGGTGTGTTCATTTTGTTAAGTATGTATTTCAGCCGACTCCTACATGGAAAAATGGAGCCGTTACTAGGGTCAATCTGAAATGTGAAGAAACATTATACTCACCAAAAATTTAAGACCATTTTGCTCTGTGTTTTTCTAGCCAAATGTATTCTAACCAGATAACGATTTAATGTTAGCCATCCTAATTAACCTGAAGCAATCTCTGTCATCCCTATCAGTGATGTTTGCTGATGAATTAGGCCAAAGATGGTGTGATCTGCAGGTGGTTTCACCTCTTTGGCCTAATGGACGTTTATTTGATAAACTTGCCTGTGTGTTTTTGTATGGGTCTGCTTTATATGCATGGCCTTTGAGCTATTTACTGGGAAGGTCTTGATTAATCTTATAATAGGATTTCACAACAATCTTGATATTTCTGTCAGAGAACAAGAGCTCACAAGGTGGTCTCCCATACAATCCCGTTATGAGTTTCATCTGCACACATCACATTAGCAAGTCTTATCACTCAAGTCCTTAGAGTAGCAATGGCTGAGTGCACCGCATTAGCATATAATATGCGAAAATAAGGAGCAAACAAACCATGCTTAATCCAATCCTGTGAGGACACACACTGTGTTTCCTTAAAGATAAACACAAATAATGAGGGCTCTGTGTTTGAAGCCCTTGCGAAGGAGCATTTAATCTAGTGTTTAGGTGAAATGCACGATAACATCGGTAAGACCTGTAGCTTCCTGGTTTGCACCATCCACTTTGCCTCCTATGGAATGGGTCTGTATGTGGACAGGGGCACAAGGAGTTCAGGAGGCAGTCGCCTGCTGCTGTCTAATTAGTGTGGAGACAGAAGGGTCAGCCACAGGCCACTGCCCAGCTGGTAGCTGTATGGTCCCTGCCTCCCCCCCCCCCCATACACATACAGAAAGCAATTTACATAGAACTCACTTCCTTCACACTTCCTTAAGCCATCAGCCATGGGACCACATGGATGGTCATGGATGATGGTGCTTCTATACACAGGTTCCAAAAGGGTTTTTTTTGCAGAAGAACCATTTTGGTTTTCCTAAGGATTATTTCAGAGAAAAGTTAGATTTTTTTCTTAGTGCAATGAATATTTAAATAATCTGAAGAAACTTTTTCCACTATAAAGAACTTTTTGTGCAATGGAAAGGTTCAATGAATATTAAAGGATTTAGGCTTCATGGATCTATAGATGCCAATAAAGAACCTTTGTTTTTAAGAGTTCCAGAATTTTTTTTTTCTTGGTTCTTCAAATCATCGTTTAGGGTTTGGTTAGAGGGCGATGACATAATTCTTGCAAACTATTTCCAGTGTTGAATTACCATGCAGTGAGGACTTGCTGATCTCTTGGACGCCATAATAAATGGCTGCTTTCTGGAAAATTACAACCCCCACCTAGTGGTCAAGTTAAATCTGAGCCTGTGCATTTATGATTCATGCCTTTTTAGCATTGGGCTAACTGTGAAGATAGCCACTGCAGGTGTCTCTTGCAAAGCCTTCACACCTTGACAATGGCTAACAACGGGATGTTGACAAGCACAATGGCTTCCTTTAACGTACTGCTGCAAAGCTGTTGCTTTCAAAGACCTTTGCCCTGGGACGATGTAAAAGGGGAGTTGTGTCTGTGAGCATTCAGGGATCTAAGGTCTCTGAATTGTTTACTGTGTGAGATTTGCGTTGCAACTTTTATGATGGGTTTTTATTTGGCCCCATACACACAATGTGGGAAATGTGTGTAAATCAAAGTAAAGCCCTGGGTGTAACGCCGCCAAGCATGGGGGCCCCTGTCACTGTGGATACAGAAGTTATTAAGCTCTGTTTATTACAGTTGGGCCACTGGGTCTATTTATAATGCAATTTCTTGGGTGGGTGAGGCAGCTGGCACATTTCTTCCCAGCTCTTGACTTTCAGCACACAGTCTTGTTTCATTAGTGCTTTCATTGTGCTTTGCAATTTGACTGCTGAGACACAAAAACATTACGCTTCTGCCAACGTGAGAGATTTAGCCTAATTAAGCCATTAAATACTCCAGATAGATCTTGTAATAGAGTAAAAATTCATAGGAAAAGTAAGAAGGCAAATCATCCAAGCATTTGGCCAAGGTCAAAGATGCTGGAACCGTGAACTTCTGGGTTACTGGCTTTTCTAGAGGGTTTTCCACCCAGACTGCTGTGATAATCTGATTATGAGAGCTGTCGAAGTTTGAAAGAAGGATATTTTTCCTCAAAATAGCTGTTTGTTAGTTGACCCAGTTTGTATTACAAGTTGAACCAGACATAGGGTTCCAGCTCTACATTTTGATTGGTCATGACCTATGCACCATTGAGACAATGGGTTTATGAACAGGGCATGTAATGTCCCTAGGGAGAGGAGTAGACCATACAGACTGATACTTTGCAAAACAAAACAAATGCATCCATTACTAGGCTAATGATTTGTGTGTTAATGAGGATTAGCTTACAAAAATTTGCATGATAACCACAGTTTGCACATACATACTATAGTAACTAGATATGATTATTACAGTACAGCCACACTGTACAAATGTTTTAATCAAATTGGTATTCTTCCTCAGAATAATTAAATTCAAAGTGGTTAAGGAGGTGCAGTTAACTTTTGAACCATTTAGACTTTAATTTTACTCTATTACTCTATATTAAATTACAGCAAGATTCTGAAAGCTTCTCACGGTGAAAGTATTATATTTTGCATTGTATTTTGGTGGACACTGGTAATTTTTTGTAAGAGTAAGACAGACATGGTATATAAATGATAGACATGGAATATAAATTTAGATTTCTTTATAGTAACATTGCATCATTGTATATAGCTAAATTATTTTAATATTAATAGCAGTTTTATATGCCAAATAGCTCTATGTATAGTGTTATGAAACTTTGAGCAATCTGACTTGATAGTTTTGATGTATCATTTATAGTTAGCAATCAGAAAGAGAAAGACAGAGGGAGACCACCTGGTATTCAAACTATGGGGCTATACGAACAGTACACTCATAGAAAGATTTGAATTGAAATATTACGCAGTATGACCAAGCCATAGCTATAACTAAGAGTAATGATACATTCTGTTTACCTTTTTAGCTCCACGTACGGCGAACTCCTTAGCCAGGAGACGGCCGATGCCCCGTCCGCCACCCGTGATAAGCACCACATCTCCGGTCAGATCTCTCCGCCTGCTCGGTAAGAACCAGCACACGGTCGCCTTGACAATATAGTAGAGGATCTGAATGGGTAAGAGCACCACGCAGCCCAGCGCCTTCAGATCCATTTCACTTCGTCTCAATTCTCGCCTGTAACAATTGCTGAACCAATTGAATCCTTGCTCGGAGCGATCACCTTTACTCCTATTTTATAGGAGTGGATAACGCAATTCGCCTTATTTTGCAAAGTTGACGGAGACTAAATAGGGTGAAATGCATCTATCTACCACAATCCATCGCAGTTTACGTGCGCCTCGGCGGAATATCTGTCATTTTGCGCACCTTTATTCCACACAAACTCTTTATCCACGGAGCTCTTGCTGCGACAAGTGTGCGCTGCTGCTTTGCACCGGAGACGGAGTCCTGTCGCTATACTGACAGCGGCCAGAATCCAACTATGACGATACCTCGGGTCTGATAGGGGTTTTAAAGAGACCATTTATCTTGATTGACAGCTGGAGGACTGACAGAAGTACTGCTTTATCAAACGTTGGCGTGAGGGTTACTTTATGACGGCTAAGTCCCCTCCCCCAGAAGTGGTGCCACAGGCAATTTCGTTGCCTTTCAACCTGTGCTTATTGTAACTAGTGGTGGGGATTTTGATTCATTCCAGTGATTCGAATCTTTTGAATCGGTTCAATAAAATGATTCGCTCAGCGCACATTATGCTGGTTCGAATGGTGCACACACACACACACACAACGCCGAAAAGAAAATGTCCTGTTATGCTTTATTAATAAATTTGCTTATGTATATCTGCCGTTTTCCACAAATGATAAGGCAGTCTAATTGTATTTTCCTATATTTTGTCAGCATGACTTTAATAAAATAAATAAATAAAAATGAGCTTATGAATAACGGACTTACGTAATTTTAATTGTGTATGCTCAGTCAATTTGACACATTCATATTATTCTGTCCCTTTTCTCCCCTTGTTGTGAATTAATGATGAACTGGACAAACGGGTTGTTCAGAAGGTCCGCAGATTCTTGTAAATAAACGAGATAATTCAGTTAAGTTAGTTCACGTTCAAGAGTGTCGTTTAGTGCCTCTTGGAGTCCTTGGTCACTCAGACAACAACCGAAAGTATATTAATATTAAGTATTATACACGATTTAAAAAGGCATTTTATGACCTTATTGTCTGTTTTGCATAGCAAGCCTGTTTTTGTTTTGTTCACTGCATAGTAAACTAGTGGGTGGGCTTGTTTACAATATGCTTCAGTATGTTATATACAGTATACAATATAGGCAATGATACGGTATGTTATATACAGTATGTTATATATTTGTTACATCAAAAGAAGAATGGTCCTACAAACTGGATCTAGGCATCAATTTAGCAAGGTTTCTCTACAAAACAAACAACAACAACAAAATTGCATTACCTTCAGACAGAAGCTTTCTCAATATTTCTGTCATTAATTTAAATTTTATTAATTATAATTAGTTGTTTTCCAAGTCAACTTTTCCGTGTGTTATGTATGTGTAAACAAGCATGTGGTTTGCTCTAAATGTTGTTACACTTGGGTCTCCTGTTGCTCTTTTCAGTCCACAGTGCTCAGACTCAGAAGGATTCCTGCAGACCAGTGCACTTCCAGAACATGGAGACCTTTGTAAATGCCTCTTAAACTCGTGCAGTAAACCCAGGAGCCATTGTGGAGATTCCAGACTGTGATTTTTGGCCTAGCCCCTGCTTCTACTGCTTAAAAGCTGAATGGAGGGCTGCTCAGACCGGACTGGGTCAAAATGCAGCCTCACAAAGACTGCTTTGTGCTATGCTGCGCCTCTTAGTAATGGCCCAGCAACTCTCAGAGAAGGCTTAATGGTTGTCTGGTGGGGGGAAATAGCATGTTTCACTTAAATTTGGCCATTTCTTGATCTGTTGATCAAAAACAGGCCCAAAATTACAGATGCTGAGTTAATTTCCAATATTGCAGAATGTTGTGGAACAATTATTCTCTGTTTTTATATGATTGTGAGGTTTTATTTTATCTTGCACATTTTATTGTAGAAATATAACAGCATGATGATGCTGAACAAAAAGGCTTTCACTTTTCTGTTAGAGTGTCACTGCCATCTACAGATCAACATTGAAAGTTCACTAAATAAATCTGATGTATTCTCAGTGGTGGCCATAGCGCAAACATTGCCTGTCATGGAAGATAGTTTTATCATGTGTATTTGCATAGTAATAGGATTAAAGGAACTGAGTTTACAGTTGATGAATATGCAGTGTTTTGTCTTCTCTAAAGCTGTGCCACCATCAATGATCTCTTATGTAAACATTCAGCCAGCATATTTTTATGTGCATTGTTGATATTACTAATTAGCTTCTGTGTTATCTGGTCAGTTAGAACATACCTAGTGGGCATTAGTCAGGGTTGGAAGACTTCATTTGCACTCTGCTCAGACTTTTCATTTACTTATTGTATAAATGTGTGCAGTGTAATATGATTTTACAAGGGCTGTTACCCATAGTTACCTTGTTTCTGATGGCACTATTTTGTGAAATTTGAACTGTATTGCAATTGTAACACTTCTAGTCTATATAAAAATCTGTTTTACTTTGCAGAAAATTGGCTGTTGGTTGGTTAAAAAATACATTAAAATCTAATTTTCTGGTGGGGAAAAAATCAACTTGATCTTGTTTTGTGTGAAACTCGTAGACCTGGCAACCCTGGCACTACTTGACCTTGTACCTGCACTATAAAAGGGAAGGGAGCATGTATTTTGAACACTTTTTGCAGTGCATGCAGCACGTTGAAGCAGCCATGCATACTGGAATTGCAATTCTGCTCTTTGTATTTGCAGCTTTTTTTGCTGCTTTTTGTTTATTGGTAGTTGTCCCAGTGTACTTAGAGCTGAGAAATTTAAATATCCCTTCTGGAGTTGCTAGTCCTGGGAAACTACGCGTGATTCATTGTGTGTATGTGGGGATAAGCATTGTGGTGAATGTTCATGCATTTTGTGTTGTGTTCACTGGCAAATCCAATCATATTGATTGATTTCCTGTTAAATTCTCATTTCTACTTAAGACTAAAAAAAGTGTAATGCTTAGCCCTATATGTTTAATATTTCAAATGGTTGCCACATTATCCCCTGAAAATGAGAATATCCAGTGAAATTGTCAGAGGTGGACAGTAACGAAGTACATACTTGAGTATTGTACTTAAGTACACTTTTTGAGTATCTGCACTTTACTTGAGTATTATTTTTTCTGGAAACTGCCGGAGCTGTGTGAGATCACTACCATCCTGCTGGTGGGTAGGGGTGTTAAATGATTTATTTTTTTATTTTTTTGTCAACTAGGCGTAATGTAAGTATTACATACAACAATAATAGAAAAATAATAAAACAGTCCATTGACATAAAAAAGAAAATGTACTTTTGGTACTTAAGTACTTTTAAAAGCAAGTACTTCTGTACTTTTATTTAAGTAAAAATCTTTACAACTTTCACTTGTAATGGAATCATATTTGACCAGCAGTATCTGTACTTTTACTCAAGTAATTGATTTGTGTACTTTGTCCACCTCTGGAAATTGTACTGTGATTCTGTTTTGGCACAAAGAATTGTTTAATAATATAACCGTGCTCAATACAAAGTCCACCTCAGTAATTTAATAACTCTTCAGTGATGTATAATTATTAAAACTGAGTATAGCACGTTCAATAGAGTATTTTTTTGTAGCCACTAGCTTGATATTCTCTCAAGGGCATGATAAAGAGATATGAGCCGTTCTTCTTATCTCAGAATATGAGTACAGAATTCAAATAGCCGAACGGATTTCTTTACCCACTGAGTGGCACATTTAATGACACGGTGAGTATTATGAATTGGCCAATCATTGTTAACAAGTCTCTTTTGTATTGAAACCACCTTTAGGGACAAATTCTGGGGCGATTGGGGCTGTGCCATCAGATTAATTTTATGCGATGGAGCAGATGCTGTATCATGGCCCGCAAAAAAACAGTGCCCTCTGGGCTTCGTATTAAGGACTTGGCCTTCAGTGGAGTTCCAGTGAGGGTGTATGAGCCTACAGCTGCCTCAGGAGAGAAAAAAAGGGGCCTGGTGTACTTTCATGGTGGTGGATGGATGTTTGGCTGCATTGGTAATATATACTCAAAGAAACAGTGCAATACTGTTGTGTTGATAATTTAACATGTTTTCATTTTTTGTTCTTTCACAGATGATTACAATGAAGTGTGTCAGTATATATCACTGGAGAGTGACACCATAGTTGTGTCTGTTGGGTTAGCTGACTTTTGGCATACTCATTTTATGTATAAATCAAGTAAAATTTTGGCTGGTTTAATTTTTCCTCTTGTTTTCCTTCTCTGTTTGCCATGTTTAGTTACCGTCTGGCCCCCGAGCACAGGTACCCTGCCCACCTGGACGACTGTGAGGTCGTGACTCGCCATTTCCTCTCAATAGCGGCAACTGATTTCGGTGGTGGACCCACGCAGGGTGGCAGTTGGTGGGGACAGCGCAGGGGCGAACCTGGCAGCCGCTCTCTGCCAGAGGCTGTCGAAGACACAGGATTGTCATCTGCCATCTCCCTGTGCCCAGGTTCTCATCTACCCGGCACTGCAGATGGCAGATTTCCACCTGCCCTCATACCAGCAGAACCACTCTGTGCCCATATTGTTCAGAGGCCGAGCGGTGTTCTATTTCCTACAGTACCTCAACGGGAATACTTCTGTGAGCCAGCAGATTCTGGAAGGCAAGCATGTTCCTGTCGAGCTAAAACGTCACTATAAGAAATGGCTGGATCCAGATAATCTTCCACCTCAGTTTAGAAAAGGAGCAAGAAGTTCGCAGGTTATCCCAAGCCATGATGGTCATGTCTATCACATCATCAAACAGGGGCTGGATCCAGAGATCTCCCCTTTACTAGCTGAGGATGAGGTTCTCCGCCTCGCGCCGCCCACCTTCGTCTTGACCTGTGAGTTTGATGTGCTGAGGGATGATGGCATTTTGTTCTGTAAGCGACTGAAGGATGCAGAAGTGGAAGTCACGTGGGAGCATCTATCTGATGGCTTCCACGGGATCATCAGTTTCTTCAACCAGGGCTGGTTGACATTTCAATCTTCTCAAAAGGGTATGGACAGAATTGTAAGATATGTAAGGACTCTCTGACTGAGAAGTCAAAAGATTTGTCAGAATGACAAGGAATATAGCCTGTAAGAGTTTTTCTTTTCTTTTTTTTTTGTGAGAAATGGGAATGAACAAAAACACTTTCCCATTTGTTTTCTCCATAGAGAAATGTAAAAAAGTAACAAACCGTTAAAGAAGAGTTACGAGGTTGTTAAAGCTAGGGTAGGCAATTTTTTTCCAGAAACATTTTCTGTTATACTGGTTGAAAGTATTTTCACAGCCTGATGGCAACCAATAATTAAAGTGCTCCAAAAAAATAAATATTTGAAGACTTGCCAAAATACACAGAGACAGGCAACCAGGTAAAACAAGAGCGATGATTTTACAAAATGGAGGAATTTGATAGAATGTTTGAATTTCAATTGATAAAATTAACTTAGAGTTTCTTCTCAACAGATAATCTAAACTTTAAGTTAAAAGTACTGATATGTTGAACATTTGATTGAAATTAGCCTGCTTTTACCTGCCATTTTATAGATCCATAATCCATAATGTTTATGATGTTTGAGATGGGGGAGGTGTTGCATGCGAAAGGGGCTTTTGCAAAGGTAGTTTGAAAACATGCTTTCTTTTTGCAGTTCCGGTATATGGCACTAGCAGCACAGAAACTGCCTACCCTAGCTTTAATCGATGGCATAAGCCCACATCATTTCAACTTGTGACCCAATACCTATAAAATATTAATCAACCAGAGAATGACAATTGTTTTAAATATTTCTGTGCTTAATATGCATATTATGCAATAAATGTAAATAATATTATTTCTGTATATATAATCAATATATTTAAATCAATAGTTTTATAGATAACTATAATCTTCTATCATACACAATGCATCATGGGATTGTAGTTCTTTTTTTGTACAATTTTAAAATACTTTTTTTTGCTTCAATCTAAAATCTAAGTTTGTAGATTATGGCTTATAACTTTTAAAAATGAATAAGAAATACCTATGGGAAAAAATAATAGAAAAAATACTTCTGGAACAAAGGCTGCTAAACAAAAAGTACACTCTGTACCGATTTTCTCCTTAAAGAATCATTGTCATTTAGCAATATTCTGTGAATTATAGCAAGTCACATTAGATTTATCAAAAAAAAAAAGTATTTGAATTGTTTTTGATTGATGTGGTAAACTGTGTTTGTAATGTACAAACAATGCTCAATTTATCCATTGAATCATGAATGATATTCCAGTGTGTGACACTTAAAAATTCCTCCCACATCCCACGTCCCTTGTACAGCCTCATTTGTAGGAGACTGCAGTCTTTTCTTTGGTGCTACAAGTGAAGCTAATTTTCATCATTCAGAGTGTTAGTCAGCATTTGCATGGTGCGTTTAAAGGAATCTGATGAAACTTCTTTCGCTGCAGCTGCTCTCACAGAGTAATAGTCGGGTTACGGAATAAAAAACTCCATTCGTTTTCTCCATAGAGAAATGGATTTTTAACAATAATTGACAAATCTTTAAAGACAGGCCTGCTGTGTGCTCCGATGTTGTTAATTGATTATTAATGCTTTTGTTAAACCAATCTGTTCGCATTAATTCAACTTATTTTTAAAATAATCAAGTTTTATAGTGGAATTTGTGGTTAAAAACTACATTACCCATTATGCTGTACAGAAAATCCTTCGCACCAGAAGGATCTTTAGCTCTGCCCACTCCCATGAAACGCCACCATTGTTGTAATGGATTCGATCTCCCTACGCTCTCAAAAATATTTTTGTATATATTAATATTTTGGCAATTAACTCAAAATATATAGTTTTATATAGAAACAACCAACAGCTTTAAATTAATATTTTTATATATGGTACTACAGTTGAGTTTGAACTTCACAACCGTTAAAAAGTATGTTTTATATAGTATGAATGTGGGTACTAGTATGAATGAAATTCGGACATACTACATTCGCTATTTAGTTACTGTCACATGACCTACCAGTGTAAGTTGCGTTGCTTCACTGCCATTCATAAGTCCTCTCCATGGCCTCATGGGATAGTAAAGTGTCAATCCAATGCACACTTCAGGATCCGAAATCGCCCCCTATACCCGTATCCACTATTCCCAACATTAGTCCACTAATACAGTTCACTTGAAGGAGGGAATGAAAACGAGTAAGTGAATTCAGACACTGAGTGCACTGGAAGGGCTGCCGCATTTGTGCTTGCTGTTTAATAACCATTTGAATCTGGTAGCTCCAGTAGTAAGATGAAAGGATTTATCTTGAACTCTGTTATGGAAATTATGTATCCACCTTTTGCTGCATTCACGCCATGTCGTAATTACTGCGATTTCGAGATGACAAAACGTTACGTTCTACTTAGAGCTGTTCACACCCTCGGACTCGGAACTATCGCACTATCAATGCCTAAACAGCGCCTAATGAATCTGAGGTTGTCAGGTGGTACAAGTTGTAGCTTTCAGAAAACTCTCAGTTCACAAGTTGTAATTACGAGTTCTACGAGGACGTGAATGCTTTTTACACGTTGGTATCTCATAACCACGGTAATTACGATATGGCATGAAAGCACCTTTATTTTTCAACGCATAAGTAAGCCGTTTTCTGTGAAAGTGCGAGACTTCTGGTTCATTAGCCGCTGTATGAAAATAATGAGAAGAATAACAAAGTGTTGAAAGTAACAAACCAGTGTGTTCATAGTTAAGAATACATTACAATAATATCGTAAGACACAGCAATTTGCAATATCAAGCGGCAAAACGAGCTGTTTTGTACAGTTAAAATAAAGCGGATGACACCGGAAGCCAGACACATAAAATTTACAAATGGCTCTGCCCGCTCTTACAGGAAAAATAAGGTGGATAAACCTCAATTAAACAATTTAATAATCAATTTAAAAGTAATTTATACCTTTGGCATACATCATAGTTCTTTGGCATACATCAGTTGTACACTCGTTATTGCGGTGCATTGTGGGATTGAATGAGTGCATTCGATAATGTCCAAGGTTTCGGAAACCAATAAAAATGGCTGTCCTCTCAAATAGTGCCCTACTTAAGAGTATAGGGGACAATTTCGTACACAGGGCCAGTCTAAGTAATAGGTCATCCGGCTACTTTATGACTATTTATTTATTTATTTCCCAAATACTATGAATTCAGACATACTACTCGTTTGGCGTACTGTTTTCACATGCTATATAGTAGGGAAGTATTCGAATTTAGATGCAGCTATAGTTCATGCTTATGACTCTGTAGCAAAAAATCCCTATGGGAGAAATACTTCCGGAACAAGCGACGATGAAAAAGTGGGCGGGCACTAATGCAATCTACAGCGCCAGCAGTTGTATTTTCAACAGAACTCTCCTGCTTTAACGATGAAATTCTGGGAGCCTGTCACAACCGAGTATAGCAACGCTGGAGATTAATGGCACACGTCATTACGTCCCCATGTGAGGCCATCCAACTTCCCTCCGGAATTTCACGTATAAACATATAGTTTGTCTTCGTGATGATGCCTTTTGGGTGTTTCATTTTTAATGTTATGAAAGCTTCAAGTGCAGTTAATTATTTGTGCATGCATACAGACGATGGCGGTGTTGAAGCTCTTTTATTTGCCGTCAAACAGTTGACCACTGCAAATCGGATTATTGTTGTCCATGTAAACGTACTCACTGTGAAATGTGTCAATTTAAAATATCTATTTGAATGTTTGAACATATACTGTATTCCTGTGATCAAAGCTGAATTTTCAGAATCATTACTCCAGTCTTCAGTGTCACATGATCCTTCAGAAAGCATTCAAATATGCTGATTTGCTCCTCAGTAACATTTCTGAGCATGGTTTTCCCTCCGTATAAATAAATATAATTTACCGGTTATTATACGCAAAATGGCTGTGCCAACAATGCACCCTCTCAGACATGACCTTGATTGCAAAATTATATATATATGATTTGAAATATTGTGATTAACATAGTACTACTTATAGCCTACTTGCCGTCTTAACTTGCCCACCTTTGTACTGGTGAATCTGAGGGCGAGATATGCCTATATATTTTCTTGTCTTTTCACCACACTGAACGCGACAAAGTGAACATTGCAAATCCAGTTGTCTTTTCCTTTGTGTCAGAGCGCTGGAGTTCGTCATAAATAGAATGGGGCATCACTGTCATGGATTTGTTGTGTCGCGTCGCGCCGCATCCATTGAGAACATCACTGGGTTCTGTTTGCTTTTGTCACGTCGTGCCGCTCGCGTCTGGTGTTGACACATTGTTTTGGTATTGGTGAATCTTAAGTATATTCATAATCTGCTTTACGTTTAACTGGCACTGGCAGTATTTTCTTGTAACATACATGCTTAGAGCAGAACCATGCATCATTCATTTATTTCGACATGTCTCCCTCCAATACAACTCTGATTCTTCGATCGCGCTGATTCTAGTGGTCGGTCTGTTATTGATACAACCACAACTGCTACAACTGATATGCGAGTCATATTGAGGTAATTAAAATGTCAAATTGATATTTTGCGTTCAATTATTTACTTATCAGGCAATGATAAGCGGGAAAATTACGCAGTGTAGTCTTTATCACCCTGCAGAGGTTTATTTTGCAAAATAATCTGCTGACTGTACATTATCCCTTGATTTTGTTTTGGGGGTGTACTAGAACATGCTCTCATACTAGGTTGTTTGAAAAACACATTATTTTTCACATATTTTACATTATTACAACACCTCTCTCCCCAGTCTGGCATGAACGGCTCGAATAGTTCCTGTATCAAATGAAAGCCCGCCGTGATTTAAACCCGGATGATTGTAACCACTCTAAGTTTATCTGCCTTGGGAAAGCTAGCGTGTCCCCGACATAATGATAACACTCGTTGACTTCTCTAGTGCAGCTCAACCAGGTCTCATCCCATTCGTCGGTATTTGTGATATCACAAATCCCAGAAAATATGCGTTGTAGTCCAAACGAGTCGTTCGTTGTAGTTTTTGAAAAATGATTTCTGTTAAATAAAATATCTCCTTTTGAATTGGACTTTGAGCTTTGTAACTTTGCAGATCTTTTTTATGCTCAAACAGCAACATTACAGACTAACTAAAGTTGAAAAAGCATAATAGGACCCCTTTAAAAAAAAAAAACTAATTAAATGGACATCTACTAAAATGTTCCAGAAAACAGTTCTAGAAACAATGTATAAGTAACGTTGTTGTGTCAACCTCTTGAGAATGTTCCCTGTTAGCTGAGAAGGATGTTCAAGAATGTTGTTCTAAGAACGTTTTCTCCCATTATTATGAGAACATTTAAAAAACCTTCTACAAACAACTTGTAAATAACATTTTTGTCTAAACACAACTCCCCTCAGAGACATTTGAGAGCCCCGCGGTTCTTTCAAGCGCGTTATTCAAGCGCCGAGCTGAGTGTTACTTCCTGTAGCCCATTCATAAACTCCGTGGCAAAACCACAACAAAAGGCCTCGCGGCGCACGGAGAGGAGAGGAGGAGACGTGTCGGTGGCCATGTCTTCTTGTTAACGTTTGTATTGGGTGTGCCCTCACACTGCTCATGTCATGTGACATGTTTTCCAAAAAGGGACATATGCAAATAAAGGCAGTTCCGGTTCATCAGCATACCGAGTAGTGAGCATGGTTTTCCCTCCGTATAAATAAATATAATTTACCGGTTATTATACGCAAAATGGCTGTGCCAACAATGCACCCTCTCAGACATGACCTTGATTGCAAAATTATATATATATGATTTGAAATATTGTGATTAACATAGTACTACTTATAGCCTACTTGCCGTCTTAACTTGCCCACCTTTGTACTGGTGAATCTGAGGGCGAGATATGCCTATATATTTTCTTGTCTTTTCACCACACTGAACGCGACAAAGTGAACATTGCAAATCCAGTTGTCTTTTCCTTTGTGTCAGAGCGCTGGAGTTCGTCATAAATAGAATGGGGCATCACTGTCATGGATTTGTTGTGTCGCGTCGCGCCGCATCCATTGAGAACATCACTGGGTTCTGTTTGCTTTTGTCACGTCGTGCCGCTCGCGTCTGGTGTTGACACATTGTTTTGGTATTGGTGAATCTTAAGTATATTCATAATCTGCTTTACGTTTAACTGGCACTGGCAGTATTTTCTTGTAACATACATGCTTAGAGCAGAACCATGCATCATTCATTTATTTCGACATGTCTCCCTCCAATACAACTCTGATTCTTCGATCGCGCTGATTCTAGTGGTCGGTCTGTTATTGATACAACCACAACTGCTACAACTGATATGCGAGTCATATTGAGGTAATTAAAATGTCAAATTGATATTTTGCGTTCAATTATTTACTTATCAGGCAATGATAAGCGGGAAAATTACGCAGTGTAGTCTTTATCACCCTGCAGAGGTTTATTTTGCAAAATAATCTGCTGACTGTACATTATCCCTTGATTTTGTTTTGGGGGTGTACTAGAACATGCTCTCATACTAGGTTGTTTGAAAAACACATTATTTTTCACATATTTTACATTATTACAACCCCTCTCTCCCCAGTCTGGCATGAACGGCTCGAATAGTTCCTGTATCAAATGAAAGCCCGCCGTGATTTAAACCCGGATGATTGTAACCACTCTAAGTTTATCTGCCTTGGGAAAGCTAGCGTGTCCCCGACATAATGATAACACTCGTTGACTTCTCTAGTGCAGCTCAACCAGGTCTCATCCCATTCGTCGGTATTTGTGATATCACAAATCCCAGAAAATATGCGTTGTAGTCCAAACGAGTCGTTCGTTGTAGTTTTTGAAAAATGATTTCTGTTAAATAAAATATCTCCTTTTGAATTGGACTTTGAGCTTTGTAACTTCGCAGATCTTTTTTATGCTCAAACAGCAACATTACAGACTAACTAAAGTTGAAAAAGTAAAAAAAGCATAATAGGACCCCTTTAATACATGCCATTCATCATGGTGAGAACGTACTGGACGGTAGAGGCTGCTGTTTAAATCTGACATCTGCATGTTCTGCGTGTCTTTTGTGAATGCACTGCGCAGTTTCGACTACTACACATACTCAAGTACGTATGAAGGTAGTCTACCGTCTCACTGCGAGGACTTCAGAACTTCATCTCTAGAGCTCCTCCGAGAGCCACTTCACCAGCATTTAGACAACAATTAGACAACCTTTGAATAACAACAATAATAATAATAATAATTATTATTATTATTAAAATTATTATTATTTATTTGCAACAAGGCATAGGGATTCTCACTTCCGTTTGGAATTCGCCCCTCGTGTTTGGTGTGTCCATGGCAACAGAACTCTAGACGATCACCTGCTTCAACTGCTCTGCTGCTTTAAGGATGAGTCAGCCTGGTAAATACAGCACCAACAAAGTACTCATTGGTAACTGGGCGGAGGAGAGATTACATGTAGGTATATGTATTACTGTATCAGTGTAAATGTAATTTTGAATTCACATAAAAAATTGAGTTGTGTGGATTTCTAGACTTGTGATTTTGACATAAGTTGTTTTAGCGTTATTACTAGGCCTAGGGCCTACTTAACGTAATTTTTCGTGATTTCGGCATAAAAGTTGTTTTATCGTTATCACGACTTAATTCTACCGTGATTTCGACATAACAAAAGTTGCTTTTATTACACAAATTACTGTTTGTTTTTTAAACAAAATTCACGCGCAACTCAACAGATAAACCGTGCTATCTTCTTTTTTGATAATGTTGTGGATATTTCAGCAAAGACTGCTTCGCTTAATAATAAAGTCTAAATGAATATAGTCTAATCAATAACTATTAATTTAAGAGACAGCAGGATACAACGAGGTTAAAGGCGTATTTGTCTTTATAACCACTAGATGGCACAAAATTTGAAACATGACAATAAATAGCTGGCCGACTTTTCCATTAGACATGGCATGCCATGGTTAGATTCAGATGGGAAATATCATATATTAAGTTGGGTGTCCACTTTAGAGATAATCACCATATTTATAATGAAACCATCATGTTTATTAATAATATCATATAATAAAATATCGTGGGCTACTTATTGTTACTACTGTAAAGCTATATAAACTTATGGTTTCTCCTTCAATGCTTTCAGAATCTTTACTTTTTTTAAATATAATTTTATGTATTTTTAAAATGAACACATTTGAATTAGTATTCTAAACTGATACTAACTTAAGCTAAATATCATTATGCACTACTTTTACTGTTTCTGCCACAATTTTATACTTAAAAGGCAGAAATAGTACAACTAGTACTGATTTATTTATTTTTTTAATGAAATTCAATATTGCAGACCCAGGAACATTGTATAGGGTTTTTGCCTTTGGCCGAACCATTTAAAGTCGAGTTTCTTTCATTCTGTAAATATCTCAGTTAAAAAGCTTCCTGAATGAGAGAGAAGGGGAAAAAAGTAAGGTGGTTTTGTCCAATGGGATTTGTCTGGATTGTTGTCATTTGTTAATTGCTGTGATTTTATGCACTAAAAACTGGTGACTTGTGATACATTTATTAATAGTAAATATACCCAAAATACTCGTATATCTTTGGGCCATAGTGGCAATGACATATATCCTAAAAAAGAGTCACTTTAATAGCCAAAAGCGTTGCGAAGATGGAGCCTCACTTCCTATTTGGCATCCACATCATCAAGTCCTTGCATTTGCATGTAAATGGTTTGGTGAAGATCTGATGAAAACCACTGGCTGAGTTAAAAAAAAAAAAAAATCAGATTAGTTCAAATAATTGAAAAAAAATTGAGACCAAGAATTTTGTTTCTAGGGCATTCATATCCAACAATATTGAATTCAAAGTTGCTCATTTATTTCAACATTGCATTAAAAATGTGTTTTTAGCTTCTAACATATATTGGTGATTATTATATAGGCACAATTCCTAATGGCTCTTGTTTTGAGTAATTAACACACTACTTAAGTACTTGTTTAAACCCTGAAAGGGGTGCAGTTCCTCTGACAGTGCTCAGATCTATGCAAAAGTGATTAGCGCTGCTGATCAGCTTGGTCAGCACAGACTGGAGGCAGACAAATGGAATTGATGCAAGTCATTCTGCAGTCCCCTAGGCTGAAACAGACCTGAGAGAGTACATCTGCGATCAATAAGGGACCACAAGCTCTGCTGAGTGTGGGATTTGTTTGCTGAGTGTTTCTGTCTTTCTTTTATGTGTGTGTGGTGAGACAGTTCACTCGGGACTGCGAGACGGCGAACAGCAGCTACAGGATGGACTACACGCCCCACAGGTCATACAAGCCCAATGTTGTCACGTGCCAAAGGGCTCTTCGCAGCTCAGAGGTTTGGGACACACTCACCAGTTCACGCATCATTTACCAAACATCACAAACACACCAGTGAGCAAATCATGTTCGGTTTTGATGATGGACGACAGGCATACATAGATGTGAAACATGCTATTAAACTCCTTTGCATCTTCTTGGAGTTCTGAACTGTCATTGTAAAACTCTGATGAATAATTGTGATACTTCATTGTTTTCTAATCTCTTCAAGTGACTTCAAAAGTGAAAATGAATTTTGACTTTCAAACCAAGTTGCAGAAACAGTGGGAATAGAGGGAGATAATTCTTTGCATGCTAATACATATTTCACTTTGAAGTTGACTTTGTGAAGCATATACAGTATACTGTATATATATATATGTATATGTATGTATATATATATATATATATATGTCGTATTTTAGACCACTCATCTGAGAAACAAAAACCAGTGCGACTTTGCAGCTAGCACCATTTTGGATCTGATTTATTGATTGTAGAGAAAATTAGGACTTATTAAAAAAAACATTAATCAATACTATTTACATTAATACATATTACTGTAATATTGGTACAGTGTTTAACTTCTAGGCTTTTAAAGATAATATACAGGTTCTAACTATTTAATAAAAACAATTGTTCACAAAAAAAAAAGAGAATATATGGGTAAAATTATAAAATAATTTAACAATCAGTATTGTCCCACATAGTTATTTTTTATTTGGTGACTTTCATGTATAATAGAGAGTTGCAGTGTATTTTTGTAGGCCAACCCGGAAGTTAGCGTCACTCTGGTTCCCTAAAAAAAAAAAGGGTTTTCCATTGACCTTTGGATTATTGCAGAAAAAATAAGCTCTGTCACCAACAAAAGTTTATGCCTCTTACACTCTCTTAAACCCATTCAAACAATCCAGTGATTTCAGGATGATACAACCGGAAGTGCAAAACTTGAACAAAAACTCAGGTTTTGCCTACAAAAATACATCATCCCTGCAGTGTGGTTATGCACAGTCAGTCAAATAACAGATATATA
>NW_015638024.1:464448-497615 GCF_001515625.1 Sinocyclocheilus rhinocerous | reverse complement strand
GTATTAGTTTTGTAAATACTTTCAATCTGACCGCCTTTGCCACATATATATATATATATATATATATATATATATCAAGCCATTTATATTAAGTTGTGCATTGTGAATGATCCGTTCTGTCCTTCACTGGTCTGATAAACCATGTCTGTGGGTTTAATCCATGCTTTAGGGTCTTCCCTTAAGGCAGTTATTGTCTCATCATGACGTCCCCTCCTCCCACTGTCTGGTGACACTCTATGATGAGTCTTACGGGCGGCAGGCCTCCACCGCTCTGCCCACACTGCACTCCTGGAACTCTTTCAAACTGGCTGGGCTCCCAGAGAGGTCAGATCACCCAATCCAAGGTATTAAGCATTCCCTTGACTCCAGATGGGTTTTAATGCAATTCAGTCTGCGTTTTGAATTAATCTTGGAAAACATCCCTGTAAATCATGGATATCAGTTATATTAACACATTGGCTTTTATTGTCCAGTGTCTTCATTTATTTTTTTATTTGAGCATAGACAGAAAATTACTGCGGAAAATGTGAATGAGAAATTGATGTCTATTATATGCCAGTGGGTGATTTAAATGAATAGTTCACTCAAAAATGAAAATCGTCATCATTTACTCACTGTCATGTTGTTCCAAACCCATATGATTTCATTTCTATTTTAAGATAAAAAAAAAAGACAAAGAAATGAATGATTCTCACGATTCATATTAGCCTATAGCTTTGTGTGAGGAAAACATGGTGAATCACTTAAAACACCCTCTGTTCTCATGAAAGCTTATTAGAAATGTAACAATGTCTGACTGATAAACAAATATTTTTTAGTCAGAGTTTGTTTGACTCAAATGAATAAATTTATTGATTCAGTTCATAAAACTGTTCTGAGTGATTCGTTAATGAATCAAATTGGTCAAGTTTAAGTTGTTGGTTTGATACTGTTTCAGTGATTAACAGCTCAGTTTTTTGTTAACTATTCATTTAACGCTAATACATTTTTTTTCAGTGTAACAATATTACAAGTAAGCCATTCATAGGCTGATTTTGGTATGTTCTTTTATAGTTTTATTAATATTTAGAATTAATTCTAGTAATTCTAGTGCTTCAGCACAATTTTTAATTTTCTAATTTTCATTTAAAGTTTTTCATCTAATATTTACAGCTTTATTTAAAATTAACACAAATAGTTTAATAGTTTTTGTTAATGATAATAACCCAGTTCCCTCTGTGGTCTTTTCAGTGTTGCTCTTTACTGTTGCAATGCTAGTGGCATAGAAACTCCACACAGTCTATTTGAACCTGTTTCTCTTGTGATGTCTCTTTTTTTTCTCTCTGCCTCCCTCTGTTTCTTACACACAGGGCCTCCTACTAATTTTGGCTTGGCAGAGTCTTGGCGGGCTCATATGGAACAACAGCGGGCAGTTGTGCCCGCACTAAGCGAGTATAGGGCTTCATACCCTCTGCACCCCATCAGCGCCTTCTGTTATTCTCGCCACGTCAGCATGCCCAAGCGTTTCTCCAGCAGTCAGTACCCTGCCAAGCACAGCAACGAGGACCTGGCACTGAAACCCAGACCCTGCAGGCAGGTCTCCACTAATCCAGCCAGCCTGCTGTGACCCTTACCCTTTGTCTCACCACCTTCAGCCCTCCAGTACCACACAGACTGGCCTCAGCCTGGGGAGAGGGCTTGGAATACCTTGTTTTACTGATCAGTGGCACTTAAAACAAAAGGAACAGGAGCATTCCACGGTGTTTGCAGAAAGTCAAATAAAAGATATACACTGCAATGTGGTCCAAACGTCTGATATCACTAGTCCAAATACTTTTAGCATTTAATGCATTAGTTTTATATTACATTATATTAGCATCACTTTATTTAAAGTGAAAAGCAGCAACTGACAGCAGCACTTGAGCTGCATGAACTCCACAAGTGTGTGTAAAACCTGATGATCATGTTGTCCAGCATGATTTGAGATGACCAAAGAGCTCTTCTGAGTTCACACGGTCTCAAACTTTGGAACCCCACTGAAATAATAATGGTCTATCAATATTTGAGCTTTACAGGTATTTCCATCTGTCAGACTGTGTTCTTTCCATGTTTACTACAAGTTGGTGTTTATTTGCGGGTCACATTAGTGAGTGAGAGAGAAAACCGTGTTAACCAAAACAACAACAACAAAAAAACCTGCAAATTTTTTTAGGATATGTCATGCTTCATTATCGCACTAAAATAGCATTGAATCAACAGTTCATTTGGACCACAGTACTAGTTCAGATAGCCAAATCATTCATCGACATACTCTAAGGGCACTTTCATAACTCCCATCCCATTAAGTGTTTAATTATGTTGAATCAAAGTGTTTAATTACAAGGAATTGGACACTATTTTACGTCCAACCATCTGTTCACACTTCTCCTGCTGTGTAGGTTTTATCCCACTGTGTTCTTCTGCTAGCCTTCGGAACATTCCAGCTATGTGTCTTTTTGCATTTGTGTCACTGACTTTTTGTGTGGTGAATTAGTTCTTTTGCGATTCCATCAGACCTTGAGATCTCCCCCACATGATGGTGCTAGAGTTACACACGGAGAGAAATGATACGTCACGGAATTGCATCACAGCACACACTCCTCTGCATGCCTGCTTTCTTTGATCACATATGCATAAGCGATTGTCACGGTGATTGTATTGTATACTTTCATTAACATAAATTGATTATGTGATTGCTTTGCTTTTGACAGCATAATTGCATTTAAATTTAATTAAGATCCTGGTCACACAAACGCCTCTTGCTGCAAACACACATTTTGTCAGAACTCATTATATATTGAAGTCTAACACAAGAACCAAGACTCACTTATAATAGATGAGAGAATTTTATTCCCAGTTCTCCAGAAGATAGAGAGAAAAGTGCACGAAGAGGCAAAGCATTAGATTCTTCTTTCCTTACCCCCATTAAGTCATTAGTTCTCTCTGTATTGTTTAATGGAATACACAAAGAGAAGAAATGTTTCTTCTAGGCTCCCCAAAGTGCTCATGTGATGTTAAACTGTCTTTGCAAAGAACCACACAGTGTTACCATAAAATGCTTGATGAAATAAGAGAAGCTTCACAAGTAAAACCATTGACCTGAAAGGAAATGCATTCTTGTGGCAAGATGACAAAATTTGTGGAAATGTCATGAAAATAATACAACAAACAGATTAACATTTTATATAAAAATGTGCTGTTATCATGTACGATTAATTGTGTGATATGCAGAGAAACAACTGCAAATATGCAAAAAGGAAATTAAAAAAACTGAATATAATTAGAGAGCATACATAAATTGTACTAATGGCAGCCATTCATGTTGTTTATGATGCCAGCTCCGCAACCACAGTTCGGCTTTATTCTACACACAGTATTGGTTAACATTATCCACACAGTGTTTCAAAACGGTATATTTACTGAAACATTTTATGCACTTGCACAAGACATTTCCAGGATTAAAAGGTTGATTTAGACATCAGAGTGGTTTGAAGGCCTAAACAAACAAATAGCCTTCACTATGACAGCAGATTTATTTATCAGTAAGTGCTGTGTAATTGTGATCTAGCTGTACAATAATTGGATGTAATAGCCTTGATATTTTATCTAAATTGCCACTAATTAAGAAAAGGTACATTCCTTGAACATGTGCATAATATGGTCTTGAGTGTTTGTTCTTACCAGACAACCTTTTACTTGAAAGATCTGACCTTTTTTAAACACAAGTTTGTTGAGTGGCCCTGTCAGGTAGCACAAGGACGAAAGGAAACAAAATACCTTTAGCCGGAGATAGCACTTTCAAATCCTGTGCAACAAAGCTTGGCGATACCTCATCTGCAAGGAACCTCAAGGTAAATTGACGACTCACACAGTAGATAATATTGTCCATAGTCACACATTGAAAGGCTGTGCAATGTGGGCGGCGTATTGAAGCGCATTCGTACCATAGTCGTGCCACTGCGTGAAAGCGATACACGCTGATGCCCAGGGGACTGACGTCAAAACGATACAGGAAGTTCCTCACCGCCACTATTTCTGTGGTCTTGTCCTTACTGCCCACAATCATGCTCTCTCGCCACGTGTTGGTCTTGGGATTATAGCGCAAGAGGGTGTATCTCAACGTGCCCCCTGCAACAAACAGTTCACCATTGCAGGCTGTGGCCTTGTGAGCTACGGCGAATGTCTCATTAGGAAGAGGTGCCACAAAGGTCCATCGGTTTGTCCTGGGGTCGTAGCGCTCAACCGTTGATAGGCATTCGCCTCCAATTGCATAAAGATGGCCCTGCAGAGCCACGAGTTTGCAGTGAGGCCTTCCCTCATTCATGGGGCTTATTTCACTCCAAATTGAAGTCATTGGGTTGTAACAGTACACTTTCTTTGAAGGGGTCGCTTCACGGTCTGAGCCTTGGAAACCCACAGCGATAAATAGATAATTATCCATGGTGCACATGGCACAACCTTTCGATAACACTTCCTGAGGAATGTGGGAGTGAAGGTGCCATGTGTCCTTATAATCATCGTAGTAATAAATACTGGATGACTTAACTGATTCAAACTCTAAATACATAGACTGTGATGGACGTCTACTCCAATCCGGGGAATCCATATCTGCGACCACTAACCACTTCCTTCCTCTCATGCGTTGTGTTTGGATGTGATCACGCTCCCCTGCTTTCAGCCTGCCAAAGAGGCCTGGGTCTCTGAGGACCTGAAGGTAATTATCAGACATGACACGGAGAGCAGCTTGCTGAAGGGCAGTGTGACCGTGTTTTTTAGCAAGTGTTAAAGCCTCCAAGCAGTTGCCTAAATCGAGCTTCCCTGCTATACTCTCGAGTTCTGCATTCCCCATGTTCTCTGGAAAGTGTAAGAATTTTGCTCCGGCGACAGTTTTGACTTGTGGTTCCTCCGGCGCATCCAGGTTTGCTATATCAGAGTCTAATGGGCTTGAAGGGATGTCATTGGGTTGTGCTGGAGAACAGCTGCGAGGTGTTAAAGCCCTCTGTGTAGGCAAGGGGATTGGAAGCCCTGAGTCACTAGCAGCAGTAAGATAGCTGTCCTGACGGATGACTACTTGCCTGCTGTACCTCACAGTCTCCGGTTTATGAAGGAGGCCTCCCGCTAACGAGGGAGGCTCGTTAGTAATTCGTGGAGCAATTTCAAGATCTCTAATTATGAAACTAGAAGGTTGTGGACTTGGCGTTCGGGAGCAGTCTTTAAAACCGGGTAAATCCAATAATTGTGAAGTGCTGTTTTCGTTTTGACCATAGACCGGACTGACAGACCGGGTGGGGCTTAAATCTGAGATGAAATGAGATGAGGACTCCACGTAGTACTCATAGATCTTTCCATGGATGCCCGTTCTACAATTCCCTGGCCCATCCAAGATAAGGTCAGCATTCTCTACTTTGATTTCTGCCTTTGACTGAAAACTCGAGAACATGCCCTGGTGACCAACGTCCTGCCTCAGCTGCCTGCCAACACCCGTGCCACCTTCCAGCTTCTTCATTAGAACTGGAGATCGGCGACCACTTGGACTTCCTTGACCTGTTTCGGTCACACCAGGAAGTTTTAAGGTCAACTTTGGTTTGCCACTCTTTGCCTCAGTTATATCCTCAATTACGTTGTTTTTACCTGCAGGTTCCTCCTTTACACAACTGTCCAAGCCCATAGTTTCAGGCTGACCACTTTTCAAGGCAGAATTGGCATTTTTAAGGCTCTCTTCCAAGGGTTTCTCTGAAGATTCTTGAAAATGATTTTCCCTGTCAGACTCCTCCTTTGCAGCTTTGCTCTGTGGTTCTTGCTCAGTATTGCAGGCACTGTAGCTTCCTCGGGTTGCTTGCACACCCCTTTGTTGAATTCTTTCACTTCCCCGCCGTCTGTTTCGTGCCCTGGAGTTGTAGAATCTGAAAACCAAAGAGACAAATAACATGGTGGCCACGGATAGAGTCAGTTTGCCCAGGAGCTGCATGTCAAAGTGCATTCCAAGCAATTCTGCAATTGGCATCTCTGTAGCGAAATCTATGGTGGTCCTCTGGACATTGGATTTTATTTGAAGCCTCTTCCCTAGCGTATTCCAGCCTGTGTAGTTTGTAGTTTAGTATCTGCAAGCAGAAGCACACTGTCAGCTGTCTTTTCTCCCACAGGATGACTAAAAACCTGATATGTACAACAAGAGCATTTGCATCCTGTGTTCTCTGAGGGCGGGGACCAGTATCATTCCACCTGGTGCAGGTGATCGCTATGAAAACAAATGACACCAGGGCTTTTGAAGGCTTATCTAACCCTTTAGTTTCCTTGAAGAACTAACATTTTATTGACGTATATTTATTGATATATAACTACAATTTTTAGCAAGTTAGCTTACATACAGGTGACATTTTTCCAGTGCAGACAAAGCATAACCTAACAAAACAAAACAAGACAGGCAAATTAGATTGCGAATTAAGTGATGACTATGTGTTTATGCCATCTTGTTTTAATTGATGATAAGTCTATTTAACTATGAAAATATCTAACATACCCTGGCTATTGCAAACACAACTGGTGAGAATGGTGAAAGTAATTTACTTAAGAGGTGGAGATGGCTGATAGACTATATCAATTACAAACACAAGACTATATGACCAGGATGCTGCTGTTTGCTCAAACAGGATCAAAGTTCTTTCCCATGAACGCATGACAACAGTGTTGCTGATTAGCAAGGCTTTGAGAGATGATATGAGGTAGCTTTGCATTTGCCAAAGGCATTATTTGCATACCCTTAAAAAAGAACACTGTTTTAAATGTAAGATGTCATAACCTGTAAGGCTAACAACTGTAATATGATCGACTTACCATCAGAGAAAATGATCAAAATAGCCATAAACACTTTGCTAGATTGAATGGTGTCCTTTTTTGACACAGACATTGTTTTGCTATGTGATAGCCGTCTTGTAGCTGCACTGAGGAAACCTAAACCAGCAAGCATGCTTACTCCTGAATAATTGACAGATGTGTCACAAAGGTCTACTACCCCTCTGCCCCTCCTATCATGTGTCAAGTGAAGAGTTTGGATTTGGAGAAAAAATGCATTTGGCAACATGTTGTGGAAAAAGAATTGTGAAATTCATAATAGACTGAAACTCATGGTGAGTGTCAAAGTTACAAGTTAATGTCAGAACAAACTAATCCAGATAGACTTTAGCTTTGCTATGCCAAAAATCACTTGACACTCAAGTGAGCTACTTTCTTTGCTTTCTACAGCACAACTAAAGCAACCTAAACATATTTATAGATATTATAGACTATGCCAAGAGCTCCGTAACGGATTCCTGGAAATTAAATTTTCCAGGGGATCCAAAAAAAGTAAATCACCACTATTGCCTTCTGATAAGATAACAGGCTATTTTGGCACTTATATAATTAGGTTTTCTACACTTCGGGTTACTGATCACTGGTAAAATCTGCAAGCACACTTTATTATTAAAGTCATTAAATGAGTATATTAAGAGTGAAATCTGAAAACACTTTAAAATGTCATGTGATAGATGTTTAAACACTGATTTAACTTTCAAGTGATAATTTTGTAAACAATTAATGAAAGCATGGGGATGAGTTTTCATGCAGAATAGAAATATTAAAACAGTTTATACACTTTACATTACTGTAACTGGCATATTCATTTTTCATTTTTTTTTATTTAACCAAGGAAAGACCCAGAAAATGTTGAAGACCATAATTTTAAATGTAAATGACATAATCAGTATTTTTTTTTACCAGTTCATAATTGCTCATATTTTTTCCTTTGAGTATGTGAAGTGTGACCTGAAATAGCAAGGGGCCTATCTTCCTGATTTTATTAAGCCCATAAAACCACATCTCCCACCTAGGCTTTAGACCCAATCCTTTAATACATGTGTCTAGAAAAGCTTAAATTGCAATAAAAAAAAAAAGAGACTACTTTGCATGAGGACATCCAGAGTGAGCCAGGGTGGCAAAGGACAAACCTAAACAAGACCATCAAGTGCTAAGCTGCATTCATAACTGAAAAAAATTTCTCTAATGACTTCCATCCCATGAAGCATTACCGTAGGTAGAGGAAAATATTTTGTTTTATAAAGGCAATCACGATTATTTATCATTGCATGTTATACAAAAACACAGAAAAGAAAATATATTCCTCCGACTGTGATAACAGTTTGCTAGTTCTCCAGTGTGTTCAAAGAATATGAACAGTCGGTAAGCAACAACTTTAATCACAAAGAATGCACAAATTGAATTAATCGAATAGGGCAAGACATGTCATTCCATCTTCCATTGTGGAATCACATACGGTGAAATCCCACAGTCTAGTAAACATGCTTGAATTTTTGCTTTTTTCATTACAAATTATAAATAACTTATAGCTTATTTCCAGGTTTAACTTAGATTTTTAGATTACAGATTTTTAGTGTGGTTACAGACTTTTGTACCTCACTATATTTCTGACATAAACACATAAGCATATAAATGTGTACATCTAAATTTCTGTAGTCTGTATATATTTGAATGAAAAATAGAACAGAATCCTTTTTTTATGGGCTCCCAAGCTGCAGAGAGGCAAATTTAAAAGGTAACACTTTAGTATAAGGACCAATTCTCACTATTAAGTTGAGTATTAGCATGTCTATTATTAACATATTGGCTGTTTATTAGTACTTATAAAGTACATATTATCCATGACCATATTCTACATCCCTAATCCTTCCCAATACCTAACCTTAACTAAACCGCTACCTTACTAACTATTAATAGGCAGCAAATTAGGAGTTTATTGAGGCAAAAGTCATAGTTAATGGTTTGTTTTTAGTGAGAATTGGACCTTAAAATAAAATGTGACCATTTAAAATGTGGGCTAACAAAATTAGCTAGTGTATATAGGGTAATATTAAACTGTTGGGGTGTTTCAGTGTGCTTGGGTACTTTCCTGATATATAGGTCCTGTCATCCACAATGCACCTGCTGAAAGCTCTTAGACAACAATGATTCTGGGAGACGTCCCTCCACTGCAACTAAACCTGAACCTGAACCTGATATAACAGAGAAACACAGTAATTGAGATTTTTACCATTCACAAAAGCAGAGTTGAATTAGACATAGACCTCACTTACAACAATGATTATTATTTCATTATAGCACCACATAGTGTCAGAAAACAACTGCTAGAGCATGTATTTTGCTGCTGAGTATCAAAAGGACAATCACACACCAGTCATTTTAAGTTGATCATCTCCATTTTTAATACAGGTGGTATGAAACAAATGCAACAACCCTGTTTACACTTGGCTTCACTTGACCGTCCTTTGGGGATGGAGGGGTCGTAACGGTGGCTAACATGATCCTAGCAGTAACTGTTAGATTAGAGAGAAGGACTGTACACGATGCAGGTCACTGAATATGTGACAAAAACTTAAGGACAGATATGCGACAAACAGATGAGGAGGGAAATCATCTTCGAACGTCACATGCACCAACAACCCCCGAGAAAAGCTGTCATCTTTCCTCTGCGGTTGAAAACAGTCACACAGATGTCATAGACACTGAGCACATGAAATCAGATCGTAGAAAGGCCACTGATTTCATCTTTTTCTAAAAGCCTGGGTTGGATTTCAGTAGAGGATGACCAGACGCACGCAATAAAGCCATATTAATTATTTTTTTGTTTTCTGCTCTGTAATATACTTTTCATTATTTACAGGGATGTACACAAAATACACTTAAAAAGAGGATCTTCCATTTCTTTGCAATAAAATGTCACAGGACGTTTAGTATAGTCTCTTTTTTTTTGTTACATTCCAGCCATGAGCCATTCAAGAAAAGGAAACGGAAAAATACTGTGATCAAAAAAACACAAATGGCGTGGTCCTTAAAAAGGGGGCGTGTTTGAGTCCTGTTTGTGCCAGTGTGCAGTAATTCTAATGGAGGCAACTCAAGGGCGGCTAGTTGGAGTTGAAGTGACAGTCAGCATTGTCAGTGACTCACAATTCCTTTGTCTTTTCTCCACACTCCAGTGTAGGACATTTCTGTTCATCTCGAACACCAAGCGCCTTTTAGATTTTCTGAATGACAGGTCTCTGTTGATTGACAGGCAAGTTTAACAAAAAAATAAAATAAAATACAGTGTCTGTGTGGTGGGGTAGACAATAAGAAAGTGATTGTTCTCATATTCAGCGTGTTATTTTCATTTAATCTTATTTTTTAATCAGCGATATTATCAATCTCCATCTGGATCTTTTTGTGCGTGTGTGTTTTCACAAAAAAGGGTGGTGCGCCCCCTGTTGGGGGTTCAGGTTCTCCCACAGATGAAAGCAAGGTAGGTTTAGTCACGGTCTGGAGACGGCTTGTGTGCGTGTGTGTGTGAGTGTGTGTGGGGCCTGACTGGAGAGGAGGCGTGTTTATGTGCAGCTGAATCGAGGATATTCACGTCAGTTCAACAGTCACTGTGAGAATAAGTGGCAGGAATATCAGTCCAAGCTTGTGCAAACCAGGAGCTCCATCTGAAAGAGTAAATAAAAGTAATTAGTATTTGGCAGGAAGATGCTTGTCACATCTTGGTCATAATCCAGTTTTGCTTATAGCCCTGTCTTAAAGGGATAGTTCACCCAAAAACGAAATGAAGTTCTGTCATCATTTACTCACATTAATGTCAATCTAAAAAATGTGTGCTGTTGTTTTCTGTGGAACAAAAAGCAGTTCCTGGTGATCGTGGGCTATCAAGCTCCAAAAATGACAAAATAAAGCACTACAAAAAAAAAAAAAAGTTCATATAATTAGTAGTTCATATGATTTGTTTGTCATATATTCCAAGAAACACGATAGCTTTGTGTGAGAAAGTTTATTCACTTTTCACTCTAAAAAAACAAAAAACTAATTATTCATGCAAATTGTTGGATGTCATAACATTTGATGTTATTGATGTCCAACCTGTGAAATATTTGATTTAAGAGCTGCAAAGTCATATGGACAACGTTTAGTTTTTTTTTTTTGTCATTGTAAATTGTCTGGAACACAGTGTTCCACAGAAAAAAATCACATCACATGGATTTAGAACAACATGAGAGTAAATAATTGTTGAAGACTTTTTATTTTTGGGTCATCTATCTCAAATATAAAGGGTATGGCTAATAAAGGAGCAAGCAGAGCTCCTTACTTTCTGCATGAGAGATTCATTCTCGCTGTAGCACTGTGGGCAAGAAAGCTGTATGAGCTAACTTCTTTTCTCAGGTACTTTGCTGTAATCGTCTAATGCACTCTAAAAGGTTTGAACTAGCTGTACAGTGGTGCTGGATCACTGGGGCCACAACTTTCATGCATACTACACAATGCTCAATAAGCACTAAATGATGATGGCTGTCATAAGTATTATGAGCAATACTTCTTCAGTGCTGAAGTAATTTTATTACCATCTCTCTCATTTTCATTGACAAAACAAGTGGTAATATATAACATTACTTCTACTTGTATGGCTTATATGGGTGTTAGTGCTATAATTAATATAACATTAGTACCACTTTATACCCACAATATCATTTTTTTTTCTTTTATGGTCAAAACTCAGTGGTTATGTCCAGAATGGAACACAAGGATACCACAGCACAGTATACTGTCTAAAAAAAATAGTATAAATATATTTAAAATAGCACACTATATTGTTGTCACATGACCTCATGACCTGTCACATGTGTAATTACTTAATATTAATAATTACTATTTTTTAAATAAAATATTAATTAAAAATAATATTTTTTAAATTCATATTTATGATTTTTTTAATATCCATTTTTTTGTAAAAACATTTTTACATCAGTTCAATCACTTAGTACTGAAAATCAAAAAGGAGATAACACATTGCAGCGTGGCGTACAGTATTTCTCGCATTGTGCTCGGGATGTACAATGTATATTTTAGCAAATGCATTTGGCCATCCATACAGAAATGAAATATTATAAAATATGTATGTAGAATACTGTAGTTGTTTGGCATTCTGAACATAACCAGCCATTTTAAACTAAGGATCCAGCAGGAGAATAATA
Organism: Sinocyclocheilus rhinocerous; assembly: GCF_001515625.1. Taxonomy (NCBI): domain Eukaryota; kingdom Metazoa; phylum Chordata; class Actinopteri; order Cypriniformes; family Cyprinidae; genus Sinocyclocheilus; species Sinocyclocheilus rhinocerous. The sequence goes on along the minus strand of NW_015638024.1, from coordinate 485,547 downwards.
GACTTCAGGCCATTTGTGAGCACTACAGTCTTTAGGGTGCTATTTTGTGAGTCGAGAGGGTGTTTGAGATTCAGACACATGTCAGACATAGTGACCTCCCGAGGCCTTGTTCTACAAGCCATTTGACTTGCATACGAGGGGTATCTGAAGCTCGACTCAAGATCAGCGCTCACATTGACCTGATTCTGTCCTTGCTCTCACACACCTGCCCTGCCGCGTTTGCATATTCAAATTTACATCCGTAGATGCGGTGGTGCACAGGAAAGAGAGGGGTTTTGGGTGAGGCGAAAGAGAGCGAATAAAAAAAAAGAATAAGAGAAAAACATAAGAAATAAAAAAGGCAGAGGCCTCCTTCCGCCCTTCTGCCTGACAGTTCTTCATCTTTACATATGAGACTCTAAGAAACTGTAAATGAGCCAGCACTGAATGTATAAAACAACCGTAATCCATCACTGAATTATATTTGCTGTGGACGCGCTGGTGCATTGGTAAGTGATGGCTCACTTCTAGATTCTAAATGGTGAAAGCAGCAAGTCTTCGGAAGACACAAGGCCTCTTGAGAGGGGGAGAGGACGGAGGGAGACCAAAGACAATAAAAACACAGTATGTAGTAATTTATCAAACTACAATTTAGCAATTTCACAATTATATCATGTGTAGGAAGCAAACACTGCTTTTGAAACATATAGCATTACAAGAGACCAGTTCCACACATTGTACTGCATTTATATATAGTATACTCTATAGAATATGTAATTCTATCAATGGTGTCTACTTATCATCTTGGAAATTAATATGGTGATTTGGCATCCAATTTGGCATAAAAGGGGCTTAACTTTTGGCAAATAATCAGTCAAGGTGACACTAGAGGTAGTTCATTTCTTACCCTTTACTTATTGCATTTGAAAACTAACAATGCATTTTCTTGCAATGCTTTCAATACATACATTATATATATACAAGTATGCAATAGAGTTGTCACATGACCTATGCTGCATGTTGTACTTATTGCTTGTTTGTTGCTTATTTAATTCAGCAAGTGATTATCTCAGAAATAAATACAGTTATTTGGAAAATCTAATCCAATTTTAGAAAAAAAATGTTTTGGCAAATATTCAGTCAATGAGATATTGCTTTTGGTTCATGTGTCATTCTCGGAATGGAAGATTATGTTGAGTGCAATGCATTTTGGGATAGTATTCCGACCTTGCTGCATTCTCTGTCATTTTTAAAAACTTCAGTTGTGCAATTATAGCACCCGTAGGAAGAAAACACTGCAGAACGGCTCTCTTGTAATTCTTAATTCATCACGGAGTCTTCTCAAACAAGAGGCAGCAAAAAGTTCACACAGTCAAGGAATCTAATCATTGAGGCGCTCAAATACTTACTGTTCGGATTCTGTGTGTTTTTCATCATACTTGGGTTTTCTGCAGAACAGAGAAGAGGAAGGGGAGTTGAAAATTAAGAGGTGGAGAGGGAGAGAGAAGAGTGTATTAATAGATAATACAAGGATGAAGGATAATATGAAGGATGAAAACCACGAGTCTCTTAGAGACAAGACTAGAATACCACTGAAGAGCTATCAGCAGCCAAAGTTCATAAGTTCACTCCTATTCTTGGCAGGCTTCCATGTAAAATCCACCAAAGACTGGAACCTTTTGAACTTTGAGCTCTCTATGAAAGCACAGATGAGCAAACTCCAAAAAAATCCCAAAATCTTTTCCAAGAATACTCAACCGCCCCCTCGACCGATACTGTAGCAGCAAAAATCTATTGACAAGATCTGACACTGCAAGCTTCCTTTCTCCTAAATGCTCATCTCTGTTTTTTAATACAGCTGATGGGCTCTAATGAATGGCTATTGAAACCGGTCAATAGTAGCCCAGTTCAAATGCTCTTAATCGCCGTTCTTCTCTCTGTGCCACCCGTGTTCAGACTCAAAAGCACAAGGATGTTTTGAATGAGGTTTATGATGATGCGGGCCACACTAGGCTGTTAAATAGATATTAACGCTCCTCCACATGAACCATTCCTGAGGAGTCGTCCTCCCCAAAAAAACACTTTTCACCAAATGGCCTCCTGTACTCCGCCCAACAATTTGTAGATGGGTAAGAAGAATAGGCCTGAAGAATAGGAGTGATGGATGGTTTGTCCTTAATTTCAGCATAGTTTTGAAAGTGGACAATTGTGTCACAATGAAAAGAGATGCATTAAAGCATCATGGTCCATACAACTCACCCATAAACACTGATCAATTGAGTAGCTATTCACTGAAAATCTTGACATCCGCCTGCACATTTAAATCATTTCTTTTGAGGCTTCTTCTCAATTAATTGGTTGATTCAGTTCACAAAACCAGTATGAACTCACTAATTAAATTTTCTGGTTGCAGTGGTTGACAGTTCACTCAAGGAGAAGCTATTGTATGATATAGATGATGGACAACTTTATGGACAACTCTAGCTCTGCCACTGTTTGGAACGACATGAGGGTGGGTAAATAATGACGTAATAATGTGTGCCCTATCCCTTAGCAAAAGTCGTATGTGTGTTGTACATGATCATGCATTACTTTGAGAAGTAAGAAGCAATTGTTTTTGCATATGGTTGAATCTACAATAAACTACTGATTCAGTTGATCATGGGTGCAATTGTATGTTCACGCCTGATGGTGAACCGTATTCAGCTTTTTGTCCTCAGCCTTGGCTGTCATTCAGATTATCCAGAGCTGCACCGACTGTCCTTCATCTTCCAAAGCACATCTTTGATTAGATCTGTGCTCACGCTATAGGCAGATCTCTCATAAACCCTGACAGCCTCGAAAGCTCAGGGGGGAAATTAGTCCAGGGGCGGCAAAACACACACACACGCAACAGCGTCAGCAAGCAATCTCTTTCTAACATCAATGAAAACAAAGCCAAGACTTGGTGGGCACAGCATCTGTTTCAGCAGCAAAGGATGGCTAGACAAAACCACAGGGGAATGAAACCGTCACACAATCAAACTCAAAAAGGCAACTTTTCTTTTAACAAGATGTTGATTATTTCATATTTGTGCTAACAAAAAACAATATCCATTAAGGAAAGACATCTTTGACCCAAAAATTCCAATATACTGCAGATTTGACGGTCATGTGTTAATGTAGCCATCTATCTTATGTCACAAATTTTCTGAATAAGCTGCATTTCCTGCTTAGTTTAAATAAATGTCTTTATATATAATATTAGGTTTTATTTTGCACTTTCTCATAAACTGACATGTTATTTTTGTTGACTAATTTTGGAGTAAACTTTACTAAAATTAATGACATGACGAAATACTGATTTAAAGATATTGTCCTCAAAAGACAAAAAACAACTCCAATAGAATACAATAATAGAATGCGAAATAGAATTCAATAAACAAAGACCTTTAATTACTGCATTTCGAATAGAAATTGGAGTTACTGCTGGAGTTACTCACCAAAAACAATGAGGCGTATGTGTGTGTCAGTGGAGCCCAGTGGATTCTGGGCCGTGCAGCGGTACATGGAGCCATTCAGTTCTGCAGGCACTCGCTCCAACACCAGTTCCTTCCCATCTCTCTCGGCACTGCCGTCCAGCAGTCTGCCGCCTACCCGCGTCCAGGTGAACAGAGGCTCAGGAAACACCTCATTCTGGAAGTAGTGTGTACGCGCATGTTTAGTACACAAGAATGTGTACATTAGAGGAAAAATGATAAAGAGAAAAAAAAATCAGTTAGAAGCCCAATATACAGAAAGTGACGTACAATGTATTGGTACTAAATCAGTTATTGACTTGTATTTGATTTAGTTTTTTCAATTTATTGGATTTTAAATTGTGCATGATTTATCCTATATTAACATTTGCTGTCATCTAACGCTTACCGAAACTTAGTTTTATTTCTTCTTTCGAAAGATTATTTCTCAGAAAGAATATCCATTTTTAATACTACATCATAATGTTGTGATGTAATGCTTTATTTGACATTTATTTAGTTAAAATAATACAAAATTTATTTATATATCAGAAACGTATCAGTTTAAATAATGATCAGCTTATCTGCATTGCCAGAATATTAATATCAGTGCATCTCTTAAAAATACAGTACAGTAAATAAAAAGGCATCTTAAGTCATTAAGAAACATGTTATATTATGAATAATATAAACCCATTTTTAAGTCCTTTCTAAATAATAAAAAATAAATAATAAATCAATACTCAATACCTTTCCGTTTGGAAGAAAGGACAGAAAATATGATGCAATGCAATATTATATGGAGACAATTAAAGCATTTCTTGTTATAGACTTTTCAAGGAAGAGGAATATAAGGAGTTTGATGGTCTTTAGAGGCAGCAATGAAAAAAAACAACAACACAACAAACAGGTAGTCCACAAGAGGCAAAAGAATATCAAGTATTCTTATACGCTCCTTTACAGTGGTCCATGGTGTAGCATTGTCTGCAACTATGCCTGGAAGCCCACTAACACAATAAATAATTTCATGTCTATTTGAACAAGTCCTTGCCTTTTAATACTTGTGAAAGCTCAGTATAATATCATTTGATTCTACACAAGAGGACAGGTGTGATGAAACCTAGAAATCTCAGTGCCTGAGCCAAGGCTACATCCCGATTCATTGTAGATCCAGTTTCCGGGCACGAGAGAGGATCTTTCCCCTGCTGATCAAACCAATTTACCCATGTTCTAGGTGTGATAAGTGACTGGCTGACACAATCCATCTAACTTCACAAAATCATGTGGCTTGTCTGGGTGACCTCTGATAACGGCTCATTGGAGAGTATGGCTTGGCTGTGTGTAACTGGACTTCCACATTCACACCATGACAGCAGTGAAATGAGTTTGCACTTGCTGGTGGAATCAGGTCAGATCCAGATAAAAATATCCCCCATGGCACTCGCATGGTTAAAGTCAAGAAATGACAGTAAGACAAGCTCTTGGAGAGCATAAATGCTCTGTATTCTATTCAAATACAAATTTTAATTTAGAAAGGAAGGAGACACCAATGTGACCCCATTGTTAGTGGTTTAACTAGAGTCTAAGTAAACCAAAGGGGATATTGAGTCTGTTTTTTGGGACTGTTTGAATATCAGGGTAGTATTTAGTTTTCTGTGCTAACATTTATCTTATCTACATGTGAAACCCAAGGCCTTGGAGCAGCTAAGGATAAGGGAGATGTTCTTCCAAATAAAACTCCATTGGCTTTAAAATCTTCTGAAATCTTTTGTGTAAATATTAAGATCCAAACTGGATTTATGTCCCCGTCAAGCCTGTTTATGGTGACCATTCTTCTATTATTTAAAGGTGTACTTCAAATATGTGGTTGAATAAACACACAGATCTGCCATGCACCAACCAACTCCCTCTCCTACTCAGGTAACTACATCTTAGTGCTTTTTCCATCCAAAACCCCAAATGAGAAGACAAAATCCAGTTTTAGATGGTAGTTATGCTTTGAAACATGGTTTGTAGCTGGTCTGAATCAGCCCAGGCTGGTCAATAGCTGGTCTAACCTGACATTGATGAGTTTAGACTGAGATTGTTGCCCATCTAAATGGTCTACTAGCTTGTACCAGCTAATGACAAGTGTTAACCTGCAAATGACCAGTTTAGATCTGCAAATAACCAGTCTAAATCTGCTAAAGACCAGTATAGACCAGCTAATGACCAGTTTAGGCCTGGCACTGACTAGTTTGGAAAAGCTAACTGCCTGGTTTAAGAACTCAGCTATACCTGGAATTTCCAGGAATAAAACATAACTACTGTAACATTCTTTTAAATTCAAGTCACAAACAAAATAGCGTAAAGTAGATTCAATGATGATGGCATATCAGGTCTAATTTCTTTCCACCTAAATGCCGTTGGCCAGACACATCTCTGAGTCGGCCCTATCACAAAGATTGGGCGGATCATCACCAAACTGTTCTGTGTTTATCTGCTGGGGAAGATTTTATTATTTTTTTTAGCTCTTGGCAGACGGTGATAGTTACACTGAGACAATCTTACTGCTTCACTAGGCTTGTGGAGCTGACGGACTATTGAAGCAAGTATAAATTTGGCGCAGTTGACAGTAAAGCGCTCCTAGCTAGCTCTGTGCTCGCACCTGTTTTGCTAGCTAGTCTGACAAGAACAAACGAAAGCAGCGAAATCCCTGAAAGCTGCAGTGAAATACATCAACAAACAGCTGATTTGTTTTTTAATCAGATGCTCTTATGCCTTCTGGTGAGAATACCAAGCAGAACACAAACACAAGTAAGAAGAGTTTAGCATTAACAAAAAGAAGCCTAATGCTAGCATAATAACTCAATGCTAGCCTTATTTCTGGGGATAGTTCTTGTTAAGCATATATTTCATTAAAATTATTTTCTAGGTCAGTTTTAGTGTCCTGTTTCTAGCATTTTACTGGAAATAATCTTTTAAACGAGACGCAAAACGGCAGTTATTAAGACTTAAGAACACGTTTTACCTTATACTGTTCTATAATTATACCACAACAAACTATACAAATTAAGTTTATTTATTTTTTACTCATCCTAATTTGTTTTTTCTTATTAAGCACAAATATAACAATCTAGTCAGGTTTTATGCTTAGTAAGAAAAAGTAAGAAAAATAAACTAGTAATTGTAACTTGTTTTAAGGATTTTTTTTACCTACTATATTATTCAGATAATTCTTTACTGGAAAACAATACAAAATTATTAAGAATTTTTTTTTTTGCAATGTTCTGAAACATAAATTATTTCCTTCAACAGCTAACAGCAGGCAAACCGGAAAAACATCTAAATGGAACAAATGTAACCCATTTTTTCATTTAGCGATTTTATGGCAGGTTTTCATTTTAAGAGATTTATTAAATGCAACACCACATTGGTTTTGTTTCCTTTGTTCTGTGTTCATGGAAATGACACTGAAATATAGAGTGCTAACAATAGAGGAATCAATCGGGGGGAAAAAAAATAATCGCAACTTAAATGGCATTTCAGCCAAAGAGCATTTTTGTCGCTCAGTCTGAGTGTCTGTAGACCATTTACAAATGCAATTTGATTCTTATATTAAACTTTTATCTTATCTCACCACCGATATACGTCTCGTACATCCTAATATCCTTGAGTGCTCAAGGTTTTTTTTTGAGTTGCAGCCCTAAGTGCTTTTCAATAGGTCATTTTCAGAGTTTTTGTTCTCATGACCTCTGAAGGCCTTTGAAAACCCTCTATTTTGATTTCATAGCAACTTACATGATTGAACGGTTTGATTTTGTCAGAAGCAGTGCACCCCTCCTCGGACAGGTTGAACCATTTGGATTGATAGCTCATGGATAGCAGTACCAGGTCAGAAGCTGACAGATACATGTGTTGTATTGCACACTCTGTAAGAATGGTCACTATAGCCATATATCACACAGGCTTAACTGCACATGCGGGACAAACCTCCTCGTATCCAAAACTGAACTTGGCCCTGGTTTCGTAACCCCCATGGACTTACCACTGGAGATCCTACCTGGAAACCTTGGACGGTGATGCGAACCGTATCCCCTACCTTTGCCCTGGCAGGGGTTATCAAAAGCTTGGGGCCTTTAGGAGCCGCTATGGAAGGAAACAAGAGAAAACACTGTCAGTTTTTGCTGCGCAACATTAAAACTAGGAATGCACTAGAGCTGATACTAAGCTCCTGAATTCGTACTCGTACTCATTAAAATGCTCCAATACCAAAAGCCGATAGCACACAGCGTGTGAACAGTGCTGTGTCCAGACAAAGAAACACCGACAACAGAACAACAGAGAGCAGAATGGAGTTATTAGAGATTAAGCAGGTCTGTGAAGTACATGCATGTAATTAATACACAGCCTGTGTGAAATGTTCTAGGCTATATGTGTCTCTGTCATTCTGAACCAATACAAATGTGTGTGTGCGCTGTGTATGCTTTGCTTGCTTTGGAATCGCAGCATGTTTCCGAAGACACAGCACGGTTCAGATGATAAAAAACATGACTTATATTTCAGAAAATATGTTCATCGCTGTTACACGATTTATGTATAACGAGTGGTTCCCTATATTATTACAGGAAAACGTCTTGTGATTACAGTACTGAGCTGCTGAAATGAAGCAGCTCTAATGCGCTATTAAATTAAAGATAAAATACCATTTAGCAATAAAAGAAACAGTAAGTAACAAAAGCTTATACAATACATTTTAATGGGCATAATTAAGCGTGAAAATAACTGAAGGAAATCTCTGTTTGCTAAATGAAGCCAGCTAAAATGATTCATATTCTTTTGGTTTCTGTACCCAATACTTTCAAAATATCGTATCGGTAAGTACCAAAAATAAAAGTAATGGTATCAGACTCATTCTTGAAAGAGTGGAATTGGTGCATCCCTAATTAAAACAATACTAGTATACCATCACAGTATTAACAGACCAAAGTCACGGCATTTGACTTGGAGGTCAACTTGGAGATTCTGTTTCCTTTATTGAAATTGCTGAGGAGTATGTATTTCCCAAGAGGGACAAGGACCTAAATTGGGTAGACACTCATTACTGAAGAAGAAACAGAGCATGCAAGGCAAACGGTGGAGGAAGTAAGATAAGAGACACTTAGAGAACTAATTCCCTTGTCTTGTGTGGACCGAATCTCCCAGATGGGTTTAATTTGGTCTCAGAGAATGGCTGGGATGTGATGAAGGAAAGGAAGGTTAAAATACCATATTTTGACCTTCTCAGGCACCGGGGATTACTCTTGTGTACTCAGGGGGAAGATAAGAAAGTGATTTTGTACATGTCTGGAAAGTGAGACCATAAGTTTCTCAAGTGAAACTTCCTCTATTTGGCAGTATGAGCTAGGCGCTTTATAGCAGCGGAGTCTGAGAGTGAAAAAGCCTCCGACTGGACCTGTGTTAAGTGGTTCTGCATCGTTTACCATGATTACCAGGATCCACTCCGCATAACCCTGAGAACCATAAAACAAGTTTTATGAGCCATATATTTGCGCTAACACATAATTCCAGAGCGAAGCTTTGTAAATGTAGATTGGACTTGAAATTATTCAAAAATACAGCCCACTATGGCCTTTTTTCAACCCTCATTACAGCTAATGCTACGCTTTGGCTCCTACAACACAGAGATAATCCAACTACTGAGAACTATGTGAAACAATGGCTAATCATGCTTTTAGCCATCATTTAAGCCACATAGTGTCCAGCAAAAGCTAATGAGGCATCAAGCCAGTCTTAGTCAGTTTAATGATTACCCCCTGGTGCCACTTAATGGATTATGATTTCCGCTCTCACATTTGTAATGGGTCCTATGCATGTGTATTTCACACATAAATCAAGTTATGGCAGGACACTACACCGAATACACAGAAATCCTCTTTCGCCAGCTTTCTTATTATGGAAATGATTGGGGATATTAGCGGTCAGGCTTTGTGGAGTGGAGAAAGAGATGTGAAATACAATATACAAGAGAGATTAAGAGCTTGTCAAGGCATGAATCATGACTCAATGATTTTCCCTAAGAAAACAGTTGAAAAACAAAAGGAGACCTTTGATGGGGCCTGTGTTCTGACAGAGCAATGGGCACGCAAAGGATGACCCTGCCTTTTCCGTACCAAGTAGATGAATTAACGGATCAATACCGTGGATTGCCTAACCTAAGCCCTAACCACCGGAGCTGACAAAAAAATTAACTGAGCTGTGACTTTTTCCTACCCGTGGTGCCAGGTAACTGTTCTGCCATAGCAATTGTTTTTTAAAGCATTTTGAACAGAATTAGCCTGAGAAAGGCTTATAAAAAGCTTGCTGTTGAAGAAAGGTGATGGCCAGATGTCTGGGACCAACTCCAGGAGGAGCATTTGGTGACCCATTTCGTTACCTTTGATTATGGCTGCAAGCACTGTAACTGATGAGCCACAGAGGCGCTGACTTTTCAGACTTCACTAAGGGAGACATCTACAAAGTCTCAAACATTATAATGCATAGAGTGAAAACATTTAAAGGGTTAGTTCACCCAAAAATGAAAATTACCCCATGATTTACTTACCCTCAAGCCATCCTAGATGTATATGACTTTCTTCTTTCAGACGAATACATTCGGAGTTATATTAAAAACATCCTGGCTCTTCCAAACTTTATAATGGGAGTGGACGGTAGCCCAAAATTTGAAGTCCAAAAAATTGAACCAATCCATTATAAAAGAAGTCCACACTGCTCCGGGGGGTTAATAAAGGCCTCCCGAAGCGAAGCAATGCGTTTGTGTAAGAAAATATCCATACAACTGTATAAACCTTAATCTCTAACTTCCGCTAACTATCGTATGCACGTTCACGAGAGAGTGGCGTCCAGCGGATGATGTATGACGTAGGCGTAGTGTAAACTCCGGTGAGAATATGCTAGTCTCGCGAGAAACAAGTTTTGTTTACAGCAAAGGAAAACCAGTGTCCTCTTGGCTTATATTGAAATCCTCCGACATATTTCTTTACAAATCCTCGTTTTGTACTAGTAATTATTGACCGGTGTTATGTTTTGCTCTCTCCTCTGCGCTTCCACGTTCGTCACTTCTTCGTTCATCACCACGTTTGCCTACGTGCTACGTCATCCGCTGGACGCCACTCTCTCGTGAATACGCATACGACAGTTAGCGGAAGCTAGAGATAAAGGTTTATAAAGTTGTAAATATGGATATTTTTCTTACACAAACACATCGCGTCGCTTCGGAAGGCCTTTATTAACCCCCCGGAGCCGTGTGGACTTCTATTATAATGGATGGGTGCAATTTTTTGGACTTCAAATTTTGGGCTACCATCCACTCCCATTATAAAGCTTGGAAGAGCCAGGATTTTTTTTAAAATATAACTCCGATTGTATTCGTCTGAAAGAAGAATGTCATATACACCTAGGATGGCTTGAAGGTGAGTAAATCATGGGGTAATTTTCATTTTTTGGGTGAACTATCCCTTTAACAGTGTTATTAAATTATTGGTGTTTCTTAAAAATTAACTTTTAGACGACTTTTTTGTCTTCATGCACAATTGTCAACTAGACCAGCATAAACCAGCCTAGACCAGCCTTAAAAGCCAGAAAAAAAACAGCCCAAGCTGGTTTATTTAGCAGAGCTAACACTGTCCAACCATGCTAAGTAATGACTCTGGACTTAATGTTATTTACCCAAGTACAACATGTTCCTGGATCAACATTCTTACCAGCCAACCAAAATCTACCATTAGGTTTACTTATGATTGCTGATACAAATGTTCTTCCAGGACCAACAAAGGATGTCGTCATGGATGATCATGTCGTATTTTACCCTGGATTTCTTCTCAGACTTGTTTGACCAAAACTTGCCAACTTTTCTCCTACTTCTTATGGTCCACTGAACCTCCAAGCCATTAATACCCCTGACAGAGAAATAAGGTTGTTTGAATGCGCACAGATTCATTCACACTCCCACACACAACCCACAACAAACATCTGCGTACTTAATATCAGTCTATTGCGTAGAGGAACTTGGCGTGCAGGCATAGATCATCTCTAGCCTCTGGATGGGAGAATATAACTCATTCCCCTTCTGTGTTTTGCTGAATCAGTAGCACCTTCACCCATGCAAATCCTCACTGCTGAGCCTGGCTCAGCTTTAATTATGGAGAGGCACTGACTGAATCACTGCATATTTGGATATGACTAACAGACAGCCAAGTCAGGGCAACAAGCCCAGCCGTGATGCTCTGAGGTGAGGACAGCGTTCTGAGAACACCGCCTCCACGGACCAACCGCATCCATTTAGAGCGCAGCGCAAGTCTCACCACATGAATATTCAGTGAATGTAATACAAATGTGAGTCGCTGTAAAGATGTTTCGGTCTCATGTGAAAATATAAAAAATTGTGAAAGATTTATGACTTGTGAATGCTCCTGTGACTTGCGTTTAATTTTCTGACCGAGTACAGGTTAGTAGTGGATCACCTGTACTGGTGGTGTCATGATAGTAACTGGAATGAAACCTACTAGAGCAACTGCATAGCCTACATAATATATTCCAGTCTTATCTCCTAAAGTAATGGTTGCTGAAAAATCAGCTTTGACATCACAGGAATAAATTACATAATACATATAAACGTTTTAACGGTTTATATAGGATTTAATTCTGACTTCAAAAATGCACATGTTTTGCACATGCTAAGCAAAGAACAAAGGAAACAAATAAGAAAATTCTCACGCAAATGCATGCATTTCTTCACATAGGAGCTCACTGTTATCACTTGGGGCTGTGCCAAGCTCAAGCCAGGTTTGTTAATGTTTTGAATTCTAAGTGCGATCCAATTAAAAAAAACAACTGCACATTTTTGTTTTGTATTCTCGGAGTAAGAACAAAGAGAACCCGAAATAGTGCTCGCTATCTTGTTTTCTTAAGTAACAGAGATGCTGTTAAATTAATGGTTTGAAGGCCTTGTTAAAGTATACAAGTCGAAGTTAGCAAGGCTTTTCTAGGCCTGCACTCCAGCGAACTTACTTCTCTCTCGCTACATTGCAAGCAATGACACAACACCCTGCTTTCCTAGCGCAGCTTCAGGTGCAAACATTCCTGCTCTCAAGACACATATTTAAAAAAACTGCTTTGATGCTGACATCATCAATTGTTAAATTTACATCGAAAATGTTCACGGAAAATGTGGTTTATATACTAAACTGTAAGGCCTACTACTAATGCAGTGAATTTACTTGACAAATAAAGACGATTATTTTCTTATTTTATTTGTAACTCAATGGATGCATCAAAACTAACGAAAAAATCTGGCATCAGTGCAAAAATACACTCACATTACATAACATAATTAATTTATGCATTTAGCAGACACTTTTATCCAAAGTGACTTACAGTGCATTCAGGCTATACATTTTTTACCAGTATGTGTGTTCCCTGAGAATCGAACCCATTACTTTTTTGCGCTGCTAACACAATGCTCTACCACTGAGCCACAGGAACACTGAATAACATAACATGAATAGGGTTTTATATAATAGGTAATTATAATATTAATGCAGTTATAAAAAAAAGTAAATATGCCAAGTTATGATGTTGCTTGGAGGCCATGTAGCTCCGCCCAGGGCTCTCTGTGTAGAGGCGTCCGGGCTTGCCATCCGGACCCAGCAGAGATAGAGACTTCCTCAGCTTAGTGTCGTCCAGATCCCTGCTGATCAGAGGTCTGGCTCCACGCACGCCAGCGGAGCCGCCGCCCTCGTAATCCACGGTGGATGAAGCGTAGGAGATCACCTCTATCAACTCTCCATCCCGCTTGAAATATACCTGGCAAGAGAGACAAAAAGTTAATGATTGTGCACTTCAATCAGACTAAAACAATAATTTACATTTTTTTTAAATGTCAGGTAAACCCTTTGACTGAAAACATTTCAGTTGGACTAAAAATGGACTGCCTCCAATTGGCCTCTAAAAAATATCTGAATGAATGAATGAATGAATGAATGTGGGATGGATACAGACTCCAACCAGGCCCTAAAATATGCTGGTATAAAAATACAAATATATTAAATAATGTAAATAAATAAATAAATAAATAAAATAATGTAAATGAATTAAGGAATAAATAAATAAATAAATAAATGAGAACCGTATATAGACAGTGCATTTTATAACAAAGATAAAGCAAGCAAGCAACTAACTAACTAACTAACTAACTAACTTACTAACTAAATAAATAAATAAAGGGACAGACACTGACTCCAACTGGTCTAAAATATGCTGGTAAGTAAATAAATAAATAAATAAACCAACAAATAAATGTTGGATGGAAACTGATTTTAACTGTCCCCAAAAATATGCTGGTCTTAAAAAATGAACATAAAATATGTAACATTTATGAAATAATTTAATAACAACAATAATAATAATACAAATATTACTTCTACTACTAATACTAATAATAATCATTATTATTGACTCCAGCTACTTTATTGTTGTTGTCTGGCGAAAATACATTTAATTTACAATTTTTATTTATTAAATTGTGTGAATTGATTACTAAAAATTCCATTCGTAATACATTTTAACTACTTCAAACTGTTACATCAAAAGAAACTTGTGACTGCATAAGGATGCTAGATCAAATAACTTTGGATGTTTAAATATATTCTTCAAACTCCTCTAAGAATCGTAAACAAAGACTGTGATGCACTTCGTTGATTTGTTGGCAGATTATGCAGTACAATAGTCAGTTACGTCATCGCTTGACTGCTAACTGGATATGCAGGCTGGTTATGAAAGCATTTTTTTAGATTACACATCTACAGCATGAAAAGAAGGCCTTTATTAACCCCCCGGAGCCGTGTGGACTTCTATTATAATGGATGGGTGCAATTTTTTGGACTTCAAATTTTGGGCTACCATCCACTCCCATTATAAAGCTTGGAAGAGCCAGGATTTTTTTTAAAATATAACTCCGATTGTATTCGTCTGAAAGAAGAATGTCATATACACCTAGGATGGCTTGAAGGTGAGTAAATCATGGGGTAATTTTCATTTTTTGGGTGAACTATCCCTTTAACAGTGTTATTAAATTATTGGTGTTTCTTAAAAATTAACTTTTAGACGACTTTTTTGTCTTCATGCACAATTGTCAACTAGACCAGCATAAACCAGCCTAGACCAGCCTTAAAAGCCAGAAAAAAAACAGCCCAAGCTGGTTTATTTAGCAGAGCTAACACTGTCCAACCATGCTAAGTAATGACTCTGGACTTAATGTTATTTACCCAAGTACAACATGTTCCTGGATCAACATTCTTACCAGCCAACCAAAATCTACCATTAGGTTTACTTATGATTGCTGATACAAATGTTCTTCCAGGACCAACAAAGGATGTCGTCATGGATGATCATGTCGTATTTTACCCTGGATTTCTTCTCAGACTTGTTTGACCAAAACTTGCCAACTTTTCTCCTACTTCTTATGGTCCACTGAACCTCCAAGCCATTAATACCCCTGACAGAGAAATAAGGTTGTTTGAATGCGCACAGATTCATTCACACTCCCACACACAACCCACAACAAACATCTGCGTACTTAATATCAGTCTATTGCGTAGAGGAACTTGGCGTGCAGGCATAGATCATCTCTAGCCTCTGGATGGGAGAATATAACTCATTCCCCTTCTGTGTTTTGCTGAATCAGTAGCACCTTCACCCATGCAAATCCTCACTGCTGAGCCTGGCTCAGCTTTAATTATGGAGAGGCACTGACTGAATCACTGCATATTTGGATATGACTAACAGACAGCCAAGTCAGGGCAACAAGCCCAGCCGTGATGCTCTGAGGTGAGGACAGCGTTCTGAGAACACCGCCTCCACGGACCAACCGCATCCATTTAGAGCGCAGCGCAAGTCTCACCACATGAATATTCAGTGAATGTAATACAAATGTGAGTCGCTGTAAAGATGTTTCGGTCTCATGTGAAAATATAAAAAATTGTGAAAGATTTATGACTTGTGAATGCTCCTGTGACTTGCGTTTAATTTTCTGACCGAGTACAGGTTAGTAGTGGATCACCTGTACTGGTGGTGTCATGATAGTAACTGGAATGAAACCTACTAGAGCAACTGCATAGCCTACATAATATATTCCAGTCTTATCTCCTAAAGTAATGGTTGCTGAAAAATCAGCTTTGACATCACAGGAATAAATTACATAATACATATAAACGTTTTAACGGTTTATATAGGATTTAATTCTGACTTCAAAAATGCACATGTTTTGCACATGCTAAGCAAAGAACAAAGGAAACAAATAAGAAAATTCTCACGCAAATGCATGCATTTCTTCACATAGGAGCTCACTGTTATCACTTGGGGCTGTGCCAAGCTCAAGCCAGGTTTGTTAATGTTTTGAATTCTAAGTGCGATCCAATTAAAAAAAACAACTGCACATTTTTGTTTTGTATTCTCGGAGTAAGAACAAAGAGAACCCGAAATAGTGCTCGCTATCTTGTTTTCTTAAGTAACAGAGATGCTGTTAAATTAATGGTTTGAAGGCCTTGTTAAAGTATACAAGTCGAAGTTAGCAAGGCTTTTCTAGGCCTGCACTCCAGCGAACTTACTTCTCTCTCGCTACATTGCAAGCAATGACACAACACCCTGCTTTCCTAGCGCAGCTTCAGGTGCAAACATTCCTGCTCTCAAGACACATATTTAAAAAACTGCTTTGATGCTGACATCATCAATTGTTAAATTTACATCGAAAATGTTCACGGAAAATGTGGTTTATATACTAAACTGTAAGGCCTACTACTAATGCAGTGAATTTACTTGACAAATAAAGACGATTATTTTCTTATTTTATTTGTAACTCAATGGATGCATCAAAACTAACGAAAAAATCTGGCATCAGTGCAAAAATACACTCACATTACATAACATAATTAATTTATGCATTTAGCAGACACTTTTATCCAAAGTGACTTACAGTGCATTCAGGCTATACATTTTTTACCAGTATGTGTGTTCCCTGAGAATCGAACCCATTACTTTTTTGCGCTGCTAACACAATGCTCTACCACTGAGCCACAGGAACACTGAATAACATAACATGAATAGGGTTTTATATAATAGGTAATTATAATATTAATGCAGTTATAAAAAAAAGTAAATATGTTATGATGTTGCTTGGAAACTGTAAACAATTTAACACCACTAGTATGCATTATGCCCCTTTAAAAACATGTTCTTCATCGTCTTGACTGGCTTTGGGATACGTCCTACAATATATATTTTTACATTTCTCTGTGTATCATTATTATGTTTAAATAACATTAAGCAGTTTTGCTAACTGAGAGCTGTACGTATGCACCTACTGCAGTATAAACGGTAAAGCAAAATCTCTCCTAGCTGACACAGTTCTGTCACTAAGGGATCTGTCTTTGTCATTTAGCACAAACCAATTCCTCACGCACTGCATCCCATGATTCATTTTGGTATATCGTGGCTATATATGATCAAAGTTTACTCTGCTTTCTTTCCTGTGGTTGCAATATTTATTTTATAAACACCAGGGAATTATGTTTTAGTGAAAATGAAATCACATCTCTCTCTCTCATGCTAAACGTTTGCAAAACAAGCAGATACTCTTGCGATAGGATTGCGATTTCTGTCTGAGCAGCCATGAAATGCACAGATGGAGATCATGCTGGAATGAGTTGAGAATGACGGAACAAGTGAGAATGAGAACGAGAGAGAAATATTGAATGGAAACCGCAGCAACTTCTAGACCATCCACACTTTCTTCGTCTTATCACTGTTTTTTGTCCTTTCCCCCGCCTTCATCTCTTTCTGCACTGTTCCTGCACCACTAAGTGAGAGAAATGTCTCTGTTTATCTTGTCTTGCGTCTCATCACTTGCCTCTTTCTGAGGGCTGATAGCAGAGACTACAAGTGAGTGCTGCCTTTGAAGTGATAATGGGATCGTCAGGCCATCTTTGTTGTAGCTTTAAAAGCAAAAAAGGCACAAAAAAAAATCTCATCCATGAAAATACAAAGGTATGCCAGGATCCCATTCTTTGGCGTTGTTGCACCACGACTTTCATTACTTATAAACAAGTGAATGCAACAAGCCTATTTTACTGACACACATATGAAACGCAACAAGCAGTTTGGCATATCCTCGTTTTAGCGTCTTAATTAGCAGATGGTAGACTTTTTTAAGATTATCAATGGATTGCAATAGTGAGATCCAGCAACAATGCTGTCTTTGAGCACACTGCAAAATTCCCCTTTATGCTTGATTTCTTTAATTCAGGTTGACTTTTTCAATAACGTGGTCAAGTTAGCTCAATCTACAGCGCAGACAGCTCAATGAATTGGCCTGTCAATCACGGGGAGATTTTGCATTCTGCATTAGTAACTGCAATCTGCTTGCTTGTAACGCAATTAAGCAACAAATAGAAAACAGTGTTGGTCTCACTGCATCTGTCAGGTGGGGATGTAAAAGGATTCAGCCGTGATCAGATGAGGGGAGGTGAATAATTAGGTTGAAGGTCAAAAACAAAGCTTTCACATTGATCTAAAGATCTGCATCCAATGTTAAAGCCAACAAAAGCAAGACATACCTAGTGTGACCTCAGTCTGCATAGGCATGGAGAGAGCCGGGTGTGAGACCTCGCAGCTAAACAGGGCGTCGCTGTCCAACTGCGGATTCAGAGTCCAGGTGAGCTTGGCCTGAACCAGCACAGACCCATCGCTCTGGGGGATTTGCATGTTGCTGAAGTAGTACAGGGGGTCAGTGCTCTGAACCCACCGTGGGAACTCTCGGCTGACCACTGTCTCTGGGATGGTCTCTGTGGCTGGGCTGGGCTCTTGACCGGGCTGTCTGGCCATGTAGCTCCGCCCAGGGCTCTCTGTGTAGAGGCGTCCGGGCTTGCCATCCGGACCCAGCAGAGATAGAGACTTCCTCAGCTTAGTGTCGTCCAGATCCCTGCTGATCAGAGGTCTGGCTCCACGCACGCCAGCGGAGCCGCCGCCCTCGTAATCCACGGTGGATGAAGCGTAGGAGATCACCTCTATCAACTCTCCATCCCGCTTGAAATATACCTGGCAAGAGAGACAAAAAGTTAATGATTGTGCACTTCAATCAGACTAAAACAATAATTTACATTTTTTTTAAATGTCAGGTAAACCCTTTGACTGAAAACATTTCAGTTGGACTAAAAATGGACTGCCTCCAATTGGCCTCTAAAAAATATCTGAATGAATGAATGAATGAATGAATGTGGGATGGATACAGACTCCAACCAGGCCCTAAAATATGCTGGTATAAAAATACAAATATATTAAATAATGTAAATAAATAAATAAATAAATAAAATAATGTAAATGAATTAAGGAATAAATAAATAAATAAATAAATGAGAACCGTATATAGACAGTGCATTTTATAACAAAGATAAAGCAAGCAAGCAACTAACTAACTAACTAACTAACTAACTAACTTACTAACTAAATAAATAAATAAATAAAGGGACAGACACTGACTCCAACTGGTCTAAAATATGCTGGTAAGTAAATAAATAAATAAATAAACCAACAAATAAATGTTGGATGGAAACTGATTTTAACTGTCCCCAAAAATATGCTGGTCTTAAAAAATGAACATAAAATATGTAACATTTATGAAATAATTTAATAACAACAATAATAATAATACAAATATTACTTCTACTACTAATACTAATAATAATCATTATTATTGACTCCAGCTACTTTATTGTTGTTGTCTGGCGAAAATACATTTAATTTACAATTTTTATTTATTAAATTGTGTGAATTGATTACTAAAAATTCCATTCGTAATACATTTTAACTACTTCAAACTGTTACATCAAAAGAAACTTGTGACTGCATAAGGATGCTAGATCAAATAACTTTGGATGTTTAAATATATTCTTCAAACTCCTCTAAGAATCGTAAACAAAGACTGTGATGCACTTCGTTGATTTGTTGGCAGATTATGCAGTACAATAGTCAGTTACGTCATCGCTTGACTGCTAACTGGATATGCAGGCTGGTTATGAAAGCATTTTTTTAGATTACACATCTACAGCATGAAAACCAGCATCATTTTGCTATAAAAAGGTATGAGAATTATATATATATATTTTTTTAAACAGAGGACGCAATAGTCAGTATCTGCCGCAATCAAAGTAAATTGTGAAATTACCTAAACAAAAGTATCTGGGACAATGCAAAGCATTATTCAGCCCACAGTGCCGGTGAATGGCAAATATACGCGACACAGTTTCTGCTTTGTGTTTGTGTTCCACTAGCGCATTGCTGTAACAGCCTCTCTCCACTACAGTGCATTTGGGTATTAAGATTCCCAGCTGGTAAATCACTTGACAGGGAATTAAGTTCCCACTTCAACACACAACCTCCAGATATGTGTATTAAATTCAGTAGGCCTAATGCCTGTAGCATTAATGTTTGCACAGTGCTCTGCTTGTACCCCTTTTACTCTCAATCCCTCCTTTTCCTACCCTCCACTGCTCCACAAGAAGAAGGAATAAGAGGGGTTCGGCATAAAGCACTGCTATATATATATATATATATATATATATATATATAGCCTATGTATGTATTACTGTATATATAAGCTGCTTGCCCGTTCAGGGACCTTTGGACACTTTAAATTCCGTTTGCACAAGATCAAAGTTTCATTGCATTACACAAGACGGTAACACTTTAGAATAATGGTCCGTTGTTAACAAGTAACTATGCATGAAGTAATAGGTAGTACTACATTAACACTTAACTTAATACTATTAACGGTAACACTTTATTTTGATAGTCCACTTTAGACATTCTATTAACAGTAAGTAACTTTGCAACTACATGTCAACTAGCAGTTAGTAGAGTATTAGTAGACTGTCTGCTTAATATCTTCTAACACTTTCTTTGTCAACATTCTACTAACCCTAAACCTACCCTAACAGTCTACTCTGAGAGTTAGTAGACATGTAGTTACAAATGAATGAGAATTAGTTGACATATAGTTACAAAGTTACTTATAGTTAATAGAATGTCTAAAGTGGATGGAACCTCAAGGTTGATCTAGGAAAATGTGTGCAAATGTATAGGGCCCCATTCCTATGTTTTGCCTGGGGCCCCCAATTCACTAAATCCGCCCCTGCTTGAATATAAATAATGATGTTCTCTTGACAAAAACAATTCACATCCTTAATGAAGGCATCGACTGCATTTATATTGTGTTAAGCACAAAACCGCATATTCCAGATTACAGCGTCTGGTAAAATATCACTAGTGCCTCACACAAATGTATGTGTCAGATATAAAACATGTTAAATAACTTATTAAATTACTTAGTAATTACTGAGTGTTTAAGGTGTTTTTCACTTTAAAATAATGGCCCAGATCACTAGTAGTTCCTGCAGGCTGACAAGGTAACGCTTGAGTAATTAGTGAGAGTCTAATGTATTTTTCACTTTAAAGCTAAAGTGCTACTAAGGAACTACTAGTGATCTGGACCATTATTTTAAAGTGAAAAACACGTTAACCCCTCAGTAATTAC
>NW_015638024.1:461052-464021 GCF_001515625.1 Sinocyclocheilus rhinocerous | reverse complement strand
AGTAGTAGTCACAATTTCAACCTGTAGCCGACTTATTTGGGGGATATCAAATTCATAAATTAGTTTCCACAAAGAACCCAATTGTTCACTTTTAAGACGTTACTGTTGTGATTAGTAATTAATTGGTTATTCTTTATTAACTGGTCATAGTTTGCAAGTAGTTCTCAATGAGGATATTTTTATTTAATAATTATCAAATATCTAATAAGGAACTACCTTTGTCCTAAATTTGCTACTACTTACTGCTTAGTTAATCTTGCTTCTCTATTAGTTAATAGTATTAAGTTAAGTGTTAATGTAGTACTACCTATTACTTCCTGCATAGTTACTTGTTAACAACGGACCATTATTCTAAAGTGTTACCCACAAGACCTATCCTTGCACTGTATCCCTTTTTTGTCCTTTCATTCTGTGTGTGTGTGGCTTTGTCTGGCTTTGATTTGATCTCACCATTTATGCCCCTGCACTCTGTTGGGTAAATAAACATAATATAACATGGGTGAATTAAGCTCAAGTCCTTGAGAAGTCTTGTTTTCTGCTAGCAATGTCACAAGAATTCAGAGAGAGAGAGAGGAAGCGAGAGATAGGCTTGTAAGGGACAGCGCTATTTCCCTCCATGCGAGGACTGTTTTTGTGGCTAATGTGCTCTAAAGTACACACTTTATCTTGGCTGCTGAGAGGGGTTAACAGCATATACCACACTGTGGCTTTTACTTGCATTATCTGACCATTTGCGCCTGCAGCCACAGAGAAGAGCAGATGCATAGTAGAACCCTAAGCTATTAGCTAAGGCTCCAGACAGCAGTTAATGCCTAATATTAGTGATTGTGTGAGATAACAAAACAATGCTTTGACTACGGAGCCATTTGGAAAAGACAATGCAATAACTCAAGCTATGGCTGAATAGAGGCTAGTTCAATTGCAATGTATGGAGGTTAAACAGGCCACAGTTTTACTTGGTCAAACAAAGTCACACGAGGGAGTTTTCTGAGCATGCGTACTGTAGCATCAACGCCACAGTTTATCACATACCCGCTTGACATGTAAACACACTATCAAGGTTGCATAAACCCCTCAGGGGGACTGGCACTGTAAGAAGTGTACAGTAAGTCGCTTTGGATAAAACATTCAGTGAAATAGTAAACTATGATAATGGTTATATATATGCAAAGCATAAGAATGTATACATATGAACAAAAATGTGAGCCTTGGTTTATCATACAAAAGTAAACTAAATGTCTAACCAAAATCTATTAATTTCTATTAATTCTATCTTGGTTTGATGAATGTTATGTGAGAGTCCCGTATCTTAGGTTAATATGCCAAATCTCCTGCAGTTCCTACATGTCGCCAGCATGTGGGACTATAAATCCTCTGCCCGCAATCTAGGTTAGATCTGAAAGAGAGAGAGGTAGTCTGCCTCTGCAAATAGTGCACAGAACTCCTATTCATACACATGCTAATCACCAAGGTAACGGTCACACAGCATGCTCAACTCATTCCAAGCACCATGCTTAGCAAACACGGTCTCTTCAATTATTCATACTGTAATACAGCTCGCGGAATTTAGCCCTGTTTGAACATACTTGAGTTTTTACTTTAACACAGTTTGAACATACAGTGGGTACGGAAAGTATTCAGACCCCCTTAAATTTTTCACTCTTTGTTATATTGCAGCCATTTGCTAAAATCATTTAAGTTAATTTTTTTAATGATTAATGTACACACAGCACCCCATATTTTTTTAAAATTTAAGGGGGTCTGAATACTTTCCGTACCCACTGTATATGCTCTCCCCAACATTTTCTAAAGAAATGCGAGTCAACATGCACAAGAGTTTTGTTTAAAACTGTTCAAACACACCCCACAATGTCCAATTGGGATGTTAACTAACGTACATTATGGTAAGCGCCATTAATCATTTCAACAGAACATTGCTTATTACTGGTAATGTCTTATCACACAATGAGCAGGAAAAGCCCATTGTTTCTTTTCACAGGGGATAATCAATTGTCCTTATATTAATTTCTCTCTAATGTGCCTTCAATAATTGCCTTGTATCTACAGCCGTAGTCACAATGCTCATTTCAGTCAATACAAATTAGATATCAGACATGTTTGACGCACTGTTGATGGGCTGCCTTTGATTGGTTGTTGTCTGGGGAAAAGCAGAGTTTCTAAAGTCCTTTTTAGGGAGATGCTGGGCTGTCACACATCTAACTCCCACGCAACCCGAAATAGTTCCGCATGAACGCAGCACTTGTGTCTCACGCCTTAGTAAGGAGAGTAATTACACAGCAGCCAACGTAGAGTGTATCTAAGCAGGATATATTGCACAATAATACAGTAAGTGCTGAAATAAGCCAAAATAGCATGTAGTTCAGTGCACTTGAAGTGTTTTGATAGTTCTAACGCACAACGTTACAAAGGAAAGAAAAAAAACCTTCAGTTTCAGGTCTGGAATGCACTGATGTTCCAACACGTTTTTCACAATGGATGTGCACAAAAAAGCATGCATGTGCCTGCATCTCGGTGGATTTAAATGAGTGCAACAAACAAACAGCGATGTAATTCCGTGTGCTCGCCAGAGCACAATGCTTCACGCCGCCAGTGGAGTGGATTGCCTGTGAATGGACGCTAATGAAAGCACCTGCATGCAGCTTATTGCCAAGTGCACTATTTTGAGTGGAAAGCTCATTTAGAGACTTAACAATAGTGGCTGTTCCTTTGGCCTCTTTTTCTACTTCCTAAAATTGTCATATTTAATCACTGGAGTGTCAAAGGAATGATCAGAAGACGGCCTTTATAGCCGTGACAGGACGAGCAGGGAGTTCGCAAACGACCTCTATAGCTGTCACAGGGCAGGACGAGGATTCACTGACGGCTTCCTTAGCCGTGACAAGACAGGCAGAGGGTTCACCGACGGCCTCCATAGCCGTGACAGGACGGGACGAGAGTTCACAGACGGC
>NW_015638024.1:458651-459067 GCF_001515625.1 Sinocyclocheilus rhinocerous | reverse complement strand
GTGCAATCAGTGCAATGAATGATGGGATATGTAGTCCGGGGTGATATGCAACAGTGTGTAGTGCGAGAGTCAATGAAAATTGAAAGGGTGACCTCTGATGGCTAGCAGACGGAAGTTCATGGACCGGATACGTAACACAAACAGAAAGAATACTTTGGACAAATACAATTAAAATGATGTGCATTAGTCATATCAGTGGCCTAAAGAAAGCAGTTATATTTATGTAAGAGTGAGACACCATCATGATGGCTGAATGCTACTCATTTTATCTCATTAACCTCTCTATTATCAGCCCCTTTTGTTAATATAATAAAAGTGAAAATAATTAGCAGCAAACTCAGCATTTCTACAACTGCATCAGTAATCAAAAACATATGATGCTGCATATGTACATAATAATGTTCAGGACTACTTTG
>NW_015638024.1:445090-457907 GCF_001515625.1 Sinocyclocheilus rhinocerous | reverse complement strand
CCAATAGAACAGAACAAAACAAAACAAAACAAACAAAAAACATGCGAAATGACTGAAATGTATGTTATTCACTGAGCTGAAAACTGTTGCGGCCGAATCACTGAGTCAGTGAGTGACATAGGGAACCAAATCAGTAAATGCATAAATTTGCTTGCTTAGGTTTTGTTTTTTAGTAATTTGTGGAACTTTACTGGTTTGTGTTTATATATAACAGGTTTGGAATAACACCAAATAGTGGCAGAATTTCATTTTTGGGTGTACTATCCCTTTATATTCAACATCCAAATCTGCCGGAAGAATTTTGTCAGCCTGATGAAAGACACATTTGTTTGAAAAGAGCTGAATAGTGACAAAATCAAGACAACCTTTTCCAAAAACGGTGAGATGAACGTGCCTGGTGCTCAGCTCACTCTGTGGGAATGATACAATGTTTTGAACCCCAAGCTATGCACGGTGGCTGTTAAATTGAGTTCAAGAGGGGGTTAAACTGCAAAGCCATGGCATTGATTTGGCTACTAAAGATTGTAAAAAAAAAAGGCATCATAAGACAGGAAAGGAGAAAGGCATCTGAAGTTGCAGAAGAGAAATTAAGTCCAATGCTGCAGCCCTGGAGCACAGCAGTATCTTATTTGTAGGCTTAGTGAAGCAAGAGGCAAATAAGTAAATAAACATCATGCAATACAAGATAAATATTAGATTTGATATAATATAGATATATTATTTGGTTTGGTTTTAAAACTTTTTACTGACTAATGTTAGCTTTCTGAATCTTTTAAAAGCATTAAGATTGCATTTTACATTTGGTTTCCTGAATCCCAAACCCCCAAACCGCTCCCGACCCCCAAGCCATTTTTATCACTATCTTGTCTTTATCCAGATCAGAATATTGTTTGGTATGTAGATCTAAACAACTAGATGTTAAAAGAATGAAAGATTTAGTAGTATCTAGGTCTAGGTATCTGGAGACTTCCCTAGTTAATAACCAAATAATGCCCCAAGTGTTACAGTACGTGTTTGTTTGTTTACTCAGTTTTTGTTGTTGTTGTTGTTTATACAGTACAGTAGATTGATTACAAGGTGACTGACATCATTGTTCTCCCTTAATGGGGCAGCTTCAGGTCCGGAGATACCAAATTATTTCCTGAAGACAGTTAATTTCAAAACAATGTTTTTGCAGTGCTTCTAAGGTTTGAACATAGAATAGAGGCAGTAATCCACATGAGATGTAATATAATTTGGCAAAACATTTTTACCCGTCTAGCTTTAGTCCCATCGAGATTCTGAATGAATTTTAGAGCCTTATCAAAATGCATAAAACTACTCCTCCCTTTACCGATTTCTCGACCACATTCTTAATTACTACAAGATACTATATACTTAATGAACGTAATTGTTTGCTACCCTGTATGGTCCAGCCTTCAGATGCTTTTGTTTTGATGAAGACATAAACATAATAAAAAATATTAATAATAACCCTTAATAATTTTCACAGTCCAACTAACAACATTAATGATTAAGGGACAAAAAAAACCCTAAATTCTGTGCACATGGCATAATTGTCTGAAGATTTATAATTATTGACAATAATGTGAGAATCAGGAAGATCTAAATTAACAGAGTCCAGATATGTTAGAAAACACATTTACACTGATTAACTGGACAAACCTAAAAATTACTATATTCCAACAACTGGGTGTCTTTCTGACAGCAAAACGTTTTAGTAACACATTTGTTTCTAAATATATTCACAGGCTATTGAAAATATGGGAAAAAAACAGTGCAAGAGAGTATCAACCTTTATATCTCTGAATAAGTTGTCTACACACAACCAATAGAACCGGCTCACTCGCTATTGAGGATGACATAAATCAAGCCACATTCTACCAACAGCCCAGATCTGAAACTCCTTTGAAAAATATTATCGCAAGAGCCTCATCAGCCTCCCAGACATCCAGGAACCTTTGACTAAGATCTTTTCAGCTCTAATTTAACTGCTGTTTCTTGGCTCCCGTCGCTTGTCTGCATTAGCGGGTGTACCTGGGAGTTTTTCATGTGGAGCGTTCAGCCTACGCTGATGAAGCGGAGACTGTCTTGTGTGAATGAATGGCAGTGGATTGGCTGCTAATGAGGGGCAGAGCGGCGGGGTGAGTGCTCCTTGGGACTTGCTCTCATGGGTTTTGTGCTAATGGAGGCCAGAACTGGTCAGCCTTGTGCTCGGCAATGTGACTCTTCAGGTGGGGTGGTTGAAATCATTTTCACACCACATGCCTATCACGCTGGGCTCTTAATTGCTGGAGATGGGGGCAAGATAGATCCGGAATACATTATGGTGCGCCCACAGAGCATGATTAATGGGCTGGTGGGATTTTTCACAAACCACTGGCTGAACTCAAGCGGAGCTTGTGTGGATGGTGTTCATGAGGTTGAGGTGTGTGGGCCGCAGAAACTCCACTGAATTCAATGAAAATATTCACTTTAAACAGTTTTAGGGTCTTTGCACTCTGTACCCTATACACAATCACTGCACAAAGAGTAAATAAGAATAATTAAATAAAAATATAGGACTCTATCTTGCCCCTAAAATATGCTGGAAAATAAAATAAAGTAATTTTTAAAATGATCATTAAATAAATACATATATATTTAATAAATAAATAAAATTATATATAATTAAAAAGTCTTAGGTTACTAATATTAAAGAAATTGTCACGTATGTCAAACCTTTCTTCTGTGAAATACAAAAGATAATATATTGAAAAAAGTCCCAAACTCCCCTCATTATAACACACATGAAAGAAACTGCTGCTTGGCAATTGGAGATTACTCCTCTGTATTAGACACATCCCTGCTGTGAGCTATTGCGTAACGTAGTGGGCACGACATTGACCATGGCCAAAAAAAAAACTTAGGGACATCTCTCCACTGTAAATGATGCCTATTTATAGTATAAACAGCATGTGTTTGTGCATACAATTGCCTTAGACTCACCGATGGAGCTGGTTTGCCTCCTTTGGCAGTGCAGACCAGAGTAAGGTTCTGGGCCTGGTAGCGGCTGAATGGTGCTGGCGTGTTCTCTGCCACAACTGAGATGTTGTTGGGTGGAGCTGTGGAATAGAAAAGGACATCTATAAGACATTCTGGGACACTTCTACCATGTTCATCAATCTGAGCAGCATTGCAAAGATGCATTTTCTTCAAAATGCATAGTTATTCCCTATTAAGCATTTGAATGCTAAATCTCCATACCAGCTTTAACACTCTTTGGTCTTTGAAACAGATTCTTAAATCTTGTGTATATCCAATGCACTTTCAAGTGGAGACGTAGTCGTAGTGGTGCATGGCTGGGGGTTTTGGAGCATGTCAGAGTAGCTTTATTCTGCCAATGAGAGCTCGACTTCTCATACAGGCCAGTTCAGAGTAAAGAAAGCAGCATTATACAGAGAAGGAAGCAGAAGGCTGGAAGATGAGAGGATCGTGGTAGGGCCACAGGGAATTTCAGCACTGGATTTCTTGGTCTGCAAAGATTCTGACCCCTCGCAGCGAAATGAGATACAACCACCTACGGTGCAGAACCGTAAATGTGTGGTCCTGGGGGTGCTGTTATAGTGCACGGCATTCCAGCAACTATCTGAAACATAAAAAGCACCAGTCATAAAGGCTGTATGTGCGAAACCCAAGTTGTTTAAGACGATGTGGGACGTTTTATGCATATAATATCCACCAACTCCTGCCAAGCTCCACTGGGGAGCCATACGAGCGTGTCATGACATCGGAAAAGCAGAAGCGTATATCTTGATCGTCTGTGGGGATCCATGGGGAAGATGAAGACGGACTTCCTGGTACTTAATGTAGAAAGGATATGATGCTGGAAGGCTTGAAAACAACGCCCTTCCCGGTTCTCCTTTTGAATAGCCTTTATTTAAGCCTACCTGTCAGCTAGAATGAGCTGACTTTATCAGCTGTTCAGGGATGAAAAGGGGCGTGGGGGTTTATCACATCTGCATTTTGTACTAGCACTGAGCGATTTATGATCCTCTGTCAACGCATCAGTGAAGGTGTGCATTGACTATTCAGGCAGCTGCATTATCACATAAAACACTTCCTGCAAATTCCCTTTCACACCCTGCTGAGACAATTGGATGTTGCTTCTGCTTAGTTTGAAGCTGTCTGGTGCTTTTTGCATTTTGTAAGGATGACAAAAGGCATGTGATATCAGCAAAGGATTAGAGGGTTAGTTCACCCAAAAATGAAAATTGTGTCTTTTATTCACCTTTATGTCCTTCAGAACACATATGACTTACTTTCTTCCATGGAACACAAAAGGAAGAAAGGTCTCTTTTTTTCCAAGCAATTAGCATTCAAGCTTCAAAAAGGATTAAAGTGAAAAATTAAAGTGGTCTACATGACTTGTATTTCAGTTGTTTTGAAGATGTATAATAGCTTTGAGAGGCAAAAAGAGAATTTTGTTGTTATTAACTGATAATTCTCCCTTCCAGTAAGCTGCAAACCACTGGAACCAGATCAGTGAGTCAGTGAGTTGAACTGGATTATCACTACTTTGAATTTGTGAATCTGCAAGAGATAATGATTAAACTAATAATGATAATTTTTTTTCGTACGTTTCTCACAAAAAAGAAAGTCATACATGTTTGAAAGTGTTTTCATTTTTGAGTGAACTATTCCTTTAAAAAAGAGCCCTTCAGGACATCTGCTGTGAATCACTTGATCAATAACGCTTGCATACTAAGCAGGCAGAGGAAGAAAAAAGATGGCATATCAGGAGACCAAGGGTAATAACGTTTTTTTTTCCAAGTGTCACTTTAAGTCTAAATCCATGTGCTACTCTCCAATAAATGTGCAATTGAAATTAATTGATTAAAACAAAAGGGATGGAGGAATGTGTCAAGGTTTGAGAGCTTTTGTTTCCTCAGCACCTAATTGCTCATTGATGGCAGATGTATGGAAGGAAATTAACCTTAGCGAACACTATTAGCTCTCTGGGAAACTGAGACTTGTCCTAAATTGGAGAATGATATGCTGTCACTTGGTATTGCGGATGGGACTATAATACGCGCCTGCACGTACAACCGAGATGCAGAACGTTACCCCTGAACTGATAACGTCCCAGAGCCATAAAACAGAATGTTAAATGTTCTGTTTGTTAAAAGCTCACAGTGGTCTTGATGGATGAGGCCCCATGGTTTCTATTTATAGCAGTGGCCATTCAAAGCTAATTAACCATGTGCTCTCACAACTGCTTCACGAAATGAGCCAAGGATACCAATACAAACCAATGCCAGTCCGTAAAGTCTAGTGCCCATATCTTCTGAATTAGCCAGACTAGATTTATACTTAAGCAATTACTAAATTCTACCTCACAATCAAACACTCAATTAATCACAGATTTGACTCCATAAGGATAGTGAGGTTGATTATAAAATGATTACAGATGTGCTTAACCTACTGTGCAAAATAATTCTGATAAATTCTCTCCTGCTGTGATGACTGATCTCATTTCAGTCCATTTTGACATATTCCCATGTTTCCCTCTATTAGTGTTTATAATCTTTTGGTAATTCATAATGTTAGTGTAACGAAGACACATTCAAGAACCCTTTGATGGAAAGATAAAGTTAGTACACGATTAAAGAAGTTTTAGAATTGCGAGTGAGTGCTTTTATACAACAGTTCAACAAGTTAATAAGTACTAATTTACAGTTTAGATACAATATTGCCAGTTACTTCTTTGTTTTTGTTCCACGGATGAAAACAGTTCCAAAACAAACATGTTTTGAACTGAATCAATCTGAAACTGAATCAGTTCCTGAATCTATTTTTAAAGAAATGATTCAATGACTCACTCATAAAGACAAGTCACTTGTTTTGTTCCTGAATGAATCAGTGCATTTGAACGAATCAGTTGAACAAACTGATTAATTGGCTCGCTCCTAAAAACAATGGCTGAATTCGGAATAGCATACTAGAATATTAGTCTTACTATTTCTGTCATTTAAATATGTATTTTAAATTCTTTTAAGATGAATTTTAAATTCATCTAGTCAGTTATTTTGTTCGTGAATGAAATAGCATTTTTTTTTTTTTTTGCTATTGGTTAAATTATTGATTCTCACTTGATTTGTTCTTCAATGAATCAGCATTTTTGAATGAACCAGCTGAAAGCATGTTTCGATGACGCACTCATAAGCCATTTGCCACAATCTATAGGCATAACACTGTAACTTGCCGAAAGAGTCACTGGAAAAACCCCATTAATAGCCTATATATTTTATATTACTTTTTTTAAAATACTTCTCACTGCATACTTCACATATTTATCACTGAACATTAAACTAAAAGAAGGTATTTTAACATCAATATTCCATAATTACAGACACAATACTTTTATTCCAGTAATGAGCTTTACATTTTTCAACATGGGGGAAGGTACTAAATATATATGTGTGTGATATTATAAATAAATAATACTATGACACATATACAATAAACTAAAAAGGCAGTCTGGGGTTTTATCATGAGACTCATCTTAACTGCACTGTTTTGCATTGGAGTTCATAAGAGAAATCAAAGCTGTTGGATGTTGTCAGTAGGGAAATCTAAAAAGCCAAGACATTGGAATAATCCTTGATGGAATGTTTGAAACGATTAAATGCTATGGCTGCCATGCTTGGCACACAACAATACCTTGTTTAATCCTTTAACGGATTAGGAATGTTGCTCAATGCGATGGAATTACAGCTTTTTCACACTCAATTTGATTACAGTATCAAGGTTCTTGAGTGTTTTTTATTTTTATTTTGTGCACCGAGGGAGAAAACACATATGCCATTTTGTCAATTTTGTCACACAAAGCTTGTCTCCCATCGGTGAATGTTCTGTCTTACTTTGTCAAGTTTCAACTTCATACTCAAAGAAAAAGCTGAAAAAGCTGATATATTTCTAAAAACAAGATTGGATGTTTACCCAATGAGTCATTTTTGTTCTCAAATGATCAAGTTGGAAAATAATCACTGCTGTTGTGATCACATGCAATTTTATTCCTGCTGTAAACAATGTTTCCAGAGACACAGTGGAGAGAAAGAAAAAAAAAAACACTAGGGGAGTCACTACAAACTTATATGTTTGTTTGTTTGTTTTTTTGTGATTTGAATAACACTGGTCTCCTCACTGACCCTGAAGTAAACCTTTTTCATTTCACTGCACGTCCCCTAAAAATCTCCAATACATTTGATTGATTGGTTGGCTGGCAGATATATTCAACTATAACTTTATTGTCCTTAAAAAATTGTTATGTAGTCAGAAGTACACACACATGGTACATGACACAATAAAGACCTACATTATAATGAATTATTTAAAATTCATACATAGTCACAGCAAAAATAAAAAAATCTTTGTATATGTTTGTTCTACACAAGGGGAGTATGAATCTCTGACATGAGGGAAGCAATTGAAACTTAAGTCAGTCCCCACTATCTTGCTACACATCTTAACTACACTGTTCAACTTAGCCTTATTTCTTACATTAGGATTGCCAAACCTGTAAGTAATGGAAAAATTTAAGACAGATTCAATGAAACTAGTATAAAACATTTTCTTAAAAGAGACATCCATATTAAAACAATTAAGTTTCCTCAAAAAAATGCATATGCTGAAGAGATTTCTCTCTAATAACATCAGTTTATTAACATTGGCTAATATTTTTGAGGGGAGTGAAATGCGTTTAAAACGCTGTTTACGCAGTCTCTTGTGAAATATCCAAGTAGTAGTAAAACAATCCAATAGTTGGCAAACTTCCAGTAAAACTAAATTTAAAACCACTTAAAACTAACAAAACATCAGACAAACAAACGGCGTTACTGCTGCTCATTGGCGGGTGTGTAAACCTGGGCAAGGCTTAGCCTACCCCTGGCCACGGGTCAGAAATGAACAGGGCTCAAGGCAAAAATGCCACCAAAAAAGTTCTTTGCTCGATTTCTGTATGCAATGTTTGCAGAATAACTGTGGAAATGAAAGTGTTATAATAAATAACTTTTGAAATGTACATTTTTTTTTTATTCAATTGTGATCAGGTTAAATACAAGTCCACTCATATTAAAAATATTTTATGACATGGCACCCATATCTGGGTCTTCCGTCATCACAAGACAGTGTTGAGTGATAAAAAAAACAAAATTTAAGCTGTTATTCACTGACCACTAACCTTCACCTCCAGAGAGCTATAGCAGCTGTCAGTGAGTTGATCTTGAGAAGCGAATCAGTCTTAATCATAAACAAATTATTGAGTGGAATTCATTAAAACGATTTTCAGTCTAGTGAACAATTCATTCATGAATCAGACATTGTTACAGTACCTCTCTGGTTAACTCTCATGGATGTGCCAAGTGCGAGAAAGGGATTTTCAAATTTTCAGTTCAGTCTATTCTTCACACAAATCTGTCATAGCTTTAGAAGAAACACTGACCAACACATTCTTACACACACACACACACACACACACACACAGGGCGGCAGTCCATTAGCAGTTCCCCACCGAACACGACTCCAGCTCGGGCACGAGAACCAGCGCCGATACGGTGGAAACAGAATAACAGAGACTGGTTGATTACACGTGAATTACTTCTGTATAATGTTTCATTTTTACTTCTAATGTTTGTTAAATGAGTTTAAATATAGGCAATATGTATTAAAAATGATATAAACAATGCTGTAAATTATACAAATAAAGGAAACTAAAGGTTGTTTAGAGGATTTCATCTGTAAACATAATTTCATATATGAAGTAAAAAATAAGCTAGTATTATAGTAAAAATTAATCAACCCATTAGCTGGGTTAAATAAACAACCTAATTTGCTGGGTAAAATTAACCCAAAATGTGTTCTGTCCTATATTTACCCAGGCCTTGGCTTAAAAATATCCCAAAATGGGTTGTTTTTAACTCAGTGTTTTTTTTTTTAGAGTGTACACTGTAGGGAAGTTATTTTTTAAGCCAGTCGTGAAAAACCTTCAATTTTTTGAACATAATAAATAAATAAAACAAAAAATACTCCACTAGGAAGAACGTTCGGGAACCCCGCTAAGATGCTTGACTCTGGACCTCTCTTAAGTGGTTTAAAAAATGTCATGTCTCCTTATAAAAGAGCATACAATAAATGTTCCACTACTCTGCAATTGTTTCCAACCATTTTTCTCTTCTTTGAAAAAATGTGTGAACCATTTCCCTCCTCTCATAAGCCACACCGTTGAACCATTCATCCTAATGGGAGCAGCCATATTCCTTTTGCTGTATGATAGCCTGAAGCACCATTACTTTGCTCTCTTTAAAAAATAGCAAATAGGTTTTTTTTTCTTTATTTGAGGAACAGGGGCTCACATTTAGCAGAGAGTTCCCTGAAGACACATCTCGCTGGCCTGGTAATTAAAGGATTTAGTGGCCCTTTGAGACAGCGAAAGGAGGGGTCTACATCCCCTCTCACCCTCCTCTGACATCTGTTACTAAGATCTATTGGGTTCTTGGTCAAAACACAGGGAACACCGGTCAAAGCCGTCTCTTTTTCAAGGGAAGTCATTTACTCATAACTTTCCTAATGGATTGTTTAGGTGCCTCTTTTGTGGTGAGCCCCATTTTGCGTCCTAAAACTAATCAGCCAGTGTTTGTAGAGGTCTTCAGACATCTGACTCAAACAACAACGGAACGGTCTCTGATTAGACTTCATCAAGCTGTTTATCAACAGTTTTAATAGGGGTAAAATGAAGGTAATGACAGATAATCACACAAAACCACTGATGCATTTGATTAAAAACCTTCCTGATTAATTCAATGAACTGCCTTAAAGAGCACTTGTCAACAAGCAATCACATTATCTTACTTTGGTTGTAATTTAGCTGCCACAAATCATACGACTCATTCAGACATGTGGCGGAAGGTTCTTCAGGTCTAATAGTTAAAAAAGAAGCAGGTATGATAGAGTTTGTGGGATCTGAGATCTGGGAATTGGACAGTTACAAATACAGTCCTTCTGTATCACCAGTGACACTTAACCCCATGTTACTCCAGAGAGACTCACCATGAAATGAATGTATTTTGAGCCGCTTGGGATGAAAAGTGAATACCAAACTGCATGCAACCATAGGAATTTACCTCTTACTCATTGGTTTCTCTACAGGAAGCAGGGATACCAAAAGTTTAGCATACCAAAAGTACAATAATTACCAGATGATTTCCCCCATATATTTTCCCCCCCATATATAAGGAATGTGTCTTGCAACAAGAACACCGGGAGCCAAGTTCAAATCCTAAAATAAAATCTCTGAACATAAACAAAGTGACCTTAAACATCAAAGTGTATATGTATTAAAGCCAGTTTATAAATATCATCAACAACTTTTTTTTTTTTAAATGTTTGGTTTCTAAATCAATGGATTTTAATGGATTTCAAAGGTTATGCGCTCTTGGTAGCTACTGATTCACTGCACAGAAAACACTGTGGCTGGTGTGAACCATCCTCATTTTAACTGGTATTTAATGTAGTCTGAGTCATATTTTCTTTTACCTCGCATCATATTTCCTTCATGGTTTTCAAGGATATTTGAACATTGAACAGATGAACAAAAGGTATTAAAAGCATGTCCATCTTCCTTTCAAAAGACAATAAGCCTATTTAATTTTCTACTGTATGTACTGTATTAAATGGTTAATTGTTTTTTTTTGTTTTTTTTGCATTTAGCATTGATCTCCCATGCTGTGTGCAACTGTGTGACTTGCAAACCACTGCTGTACTACTATTAGGTCAGTTTAAAATAATGATGAAGACTTTTTCAGTGTGCTCCTTACCATGATTGTATGTTTAAAATGGACTTTTATGTAACTTTACTCTGTTAAATAGAATGTATCTAGAATAGCAGCAGGATTATGTGCTAGAGAATGAAGGAAGTGCCTAGCTGTGTTCTTATGAATGCAGAACTTGTAACACCGGATTCAAGGTCTTTTCTACACTCCTCTATGGTGTGGCAAATAAAAAGGCTTCATTCTCAAGAGATCATTTGATGTATCCTCCCTATGAAGTAAACACTAGCATAAGATCATCTGAACAGCAATGTATTATTCACAGTCCTGAATGACATAACTGTTCGTACTTTGAAATGAGGCAGAACAGATACTTCCATTCAGTTTGAGCGTAGACAAAGAGGCTTGCTCTGAGAGACTGCAAGATTCAGCTCTGACTTTAAACTAGTCTACAGGCCAGGCATTAGAAAACTCTATAAGTGCATCTGAAAAAAAAACAAAAAAAACAAACAAACAAAATACAATGGCAAACAAGCATTGCTCTCTTTCAGATGCCCCGATTGACACATTAAAATAGTCCCACTGCTTTGCAATGAACTTCATGATATCAATCAAATATACTGTGTAGACAACAAGTCTGCTGCTCTGTATCCATCATCAGGTACTGTACGACACAAATAAATAAATTTTGATGGCTCTGAAATTTGACAATGCAAACAAAAAAATGATGTATGAACATTTGATTTTGTCTTGTCAGAGATACAGAGGTCATGACTGTGAATAGTTCACAGTCTGGACTTGATAATTGAATGTCCAAGTCATTGGTTTTACGAGCCAGTAAGCTAATCAAATTTATTATGCATTTCTAATCAAATTCTTAAAGATTCTGGATTTCAATGGAGTCCTTATTGCAAGGATGAACTGGGGGAGAAAAAAATAAAAAAATAAAACAATCCACAGTGAACAATATCACCTAAACAGAATTACATATGCATAGAATACGCACTACACTGAAAAAAAAAAGTGGTAACACTTTCTATGAAGACCATATTTATAATACATTATAAGGGTATTCTTATGGCATTATAATGAATGCATAATGCATTATAAAAAAACTTATAATATGCTATATAATCTTATGAATATTCATAAGAACAGTTTTAATGTTTTAAAATATTTACTTAGCTTTTATGATTTATAACACACAGTGAACATGTTGCATTCACTTGTTACAATGGATTATAGTTCTCATAGTTATAATGTATTATAAGTCTCATATCTTGCCATCTTTCTTATGCTACTTTACTTAAAGCAATCAAAGTCCACTTATAAGTATATTATTATTATTAATAATAATAATAATAATAATATATTTTTTCTCAAACAGTCATAAGATCAGATATCAGATCAGATTAATGTGTAATATGACACATTTGCTTTGAACTATTTTCATTGTAATATCAGTTTGATTATTTTGATGGTACCCTTCTTTAGACAGCTTTTGATAAGTAACTCTGCAACTACATGTCAACTAGCAGTCATTGGAGTATTAGTATGTCTGCTAAATATATGCTAACACTTTATTTTGATGGTTCCCCAATAGACAAACTGACTATAAGTAACTTTGCAAGTATGTCAACATTCTACCAACCCTAACCTTAACCACTTACAAGATGTAGTAAGATACTGTGCAGATCAATTTTTCCTTTCTCTTTGAAGTGTTACAAGCTCTTGGTGCATAACGAAGATCTGTAAAGTTGCAAAGACTAAAGCCTTAAATCCAAAGAGATATTCTTTATAAAAGTTAAGAGTCAGCCATGCCTACCTAAAACGGCTCGTTCTAACACGCCCCCACATGTCTACGTCACGATGTGGGAAGATTTGCATAACGCCGCCCAAATGTTCACGCAAAGAAAAGAAGGCGTAACTTTTGTTCTCACTGTAGTATTGTTGCTGCCGCCGCCATGTCGTGAAGGCGCTGTGAGTTTCGTTGTGAAAGCGAAACTACTTAG
>NW_015638024.1:442711-443051 GCF_001515625.1 Sinocyclocheilus rhinocerous | reverse complement strand
CTGATCCGTGCTGGTCGCTGAGGGAATACATCAACTTAGTGCTGTGGATCGCCGGATCGGCTTTCACCTTGGATGAAGCGGAGTCCAGTCCGGGGTCGTCATATATGGTTGCCGCAAGCCCACCTGTCGCTCCTTTGTTGAATCCGCCGGCCGCGCCGTTCTCAAGCTCGCCCGTCTCCGCTCACTCTAGCCCTCCGGCCGCCGCTCACTCGTTGTGAAAGCGAAACTACTTTGTTTGGTCTTCCAAAAGAGGACACGACTAGAAATCAGTGGTTAAGGTGTATTTACAACACTGTTCCAGAACAGTTCAACCCAAATATTCATTTGTGTGCAGCACATT
>NW_015638024.1:437984-442641 GCF_001515625.1 Sinocyclocheilus rhinocerous | reverse complement strand
GGTGTTCATTGTGTTATAAATAATCATAATCTTAAAAGTTAAACCACAAATGCGTAAGCATTATAATGTATTATAATTGTTGTTATGATTATTTATAAGATGATACAACATATTAAAAGTTTTTTTATAATGCATTATGCATTCATTATAATGCCTTAAGAATACCCTTATAATGTATTATAATTTATAAATATGGGCTTCATAGAAAGTGTTACCAAAAAAGTGATTCAAAAAATTTTTTTAAATGTAAATTGCTAGTAAATTTTCATATAAAAAGAGAAAATAATGAAAAAATGAAATAAATAATTAAACCAAGTAGCAAATGGCTGCAATATAACAAAGAGTGAAAAATTTAAGGGGGTCTGAATACTTTCCGTACCCACTGTATATATATATATATAGCTGCAAGTCAGTGGATGTTTAACAAGAGTGGTGGTTACTTTTTATGTACCTTATTTAGTGATATCACTGGAACGGAGAGTGGATTGCAGATGAGGGCTGTGTAGGAGAGAATATTGCCGCTCTAACAGGATCTGCCACTGATGAAAACCGCAGCAAACATGAAGCAAAACTCCAACTCGACAACTTTTCTTTATTAGATACATCCTTGCCGCAAGTTATCTCTTCAAAAAGTGGTGGTACATAACTCGATTGCTGGAATATGTTTACCAAATCTGTGGTAATGGACAATTCCCTTCAAGGTGTGTAGCCTAATAAAGTATACACAGTTAGCCATTACTACAACAACTACTACAACACAGACAGTTATGGATTAGTAGGTTTAAAAAATAATTGATGTGTCTCCTTGTGTATTATGCTCCTTTTATTAGCAGCATTAAGCAAACATTTTTATGTCTGCACAAAACTGGCAAATTTTCTCGAAGAATGTTCATTACCATCATTTAAAACACTCTCAATCTACATTGAACGTAATATTTAATTTTCACCTTTTTTTAAATTAAAATAGAAATGTACATTTAACAGACATTCAAAATAAGTGAAAAGTGAAGTGACGTGTGGCGACCCATACTCGGAATTTGTGCTCTGCATTTAACCCATCCAAGTGCACACACAGTAGTGAACACACACACACCGTGAACACACATCCAGAGCAGTGGGCAGCCATACTGCTGCTGCACCTGGGGAGCAGTTGGGGGTTGGTGCCTTGCTCAAGGGTCTCACCTCAGTCATGGTATTGAGGGTGGAAGAGAGTGCTGGTTATTCACTCCCCCCACCGACAATCCCTGCCGGACCTGAGACTCGAACCCGCAACCTTCAGGTTACAAGCCTGACTCTTTAACCATTAGGCCACGACTGCCATGAATGCATCGGTTGATTTAAAAATAACG
This sequence comes from Sinocyclocheilus rhinocerous, assembly GCF_001515625.1. Taxonomy (NCBI): domain Eukaryota; kingdom Metazoa; phylum Chordata; class Actinopteri; order Cypriniformes; family Cyprinidae; genus Sinocyclocheilus; species Sinocyclocheilus rhinocerous. Next base: position 441,292 of record NW_015638024.1, on the reverse strand, counting down.
CTGTGACGAGTGGGGCGGTGCCGAGAGCCGTGGGAACGGAGCGAGGCCGGTGGAGTAAATGATAATGAGCGACACCTGAACCACTCACCGGTCTCGAGTCCCACGGAGGAGCTCCGGAAGGATATAAGAAGGAGTAACGGCAGTGAAGGACGAGAGAGGACCAGGCCTGGACTATTTATGTTGTTGTTGTTTTATTATGTTTTATGTGGCAGTCGTCTGTGAGGGGCTGCCGCTTTTACTTTCGTTTTGTGTTGTTCATTTGTTTATTAAAGTTTTGTTTAAATGTTCGCCGGTTCCTGCCTCCTACTTCCCGATCTACGAACTTTGTTACAAATGCATTTGAATAAAAAATATATAAGGATATGGATGACACAACATTTTAACAACATTAAGCAAACACTGTCATAATGTCAGCACAAAATTGCCATTTTTCCCCCCAAGAATTTTCATTACCATAAAAAAAAACTCTCATTCTACATTAAAAAGAAAAGTTAATACAGACATGTATTAAGTAACGATTAAAAAAAAAAAAATCAATGTTTAAATATTTAATTGATATGCTTCCTTTTTAATTTAAATTAATAATTTAGTTTAAGTCATTTAATTTAAGTTCAACAAACATAGACATTCAAAGTTGGTAGGTAAAAATAACTTCTTTGGAAAACAACTACATGAGGATGTGGATGACATATTCTAACAACATTAAGCATGTTTTCATAATGTAATCACAACATTTGTGAATTATCCCCAAGAATTAACTACCAAAATTAATTAATAAAGATACTGAAATACGAAATTTAGATTGTATATTAATATAGACTTAGATAGATTAAATATTAATCTAAACGTAATATTTACTAGTAATTTTGTATTATTATTTTAGTCTTGTTTAACAAGGTATGCAAATTACAGCGGAACTGCGGTTACTCTTTCGAATGTCAACCGACCACCTTTATGCAGCACCATCTATGGCCCACTCTCAAAATGACACACTTGAAGTGTACTTGAGTGACCCTTCGCACCCTCTTGTTGAGCCTGTATCGATGCAGGCTCCACTGCTACCTGTCATTATGTCACCACAGTGTGGACTCGGAGGGCAGTCTTTGGGAGAGACAACAGACCTACAAAACCCATCAAAGCTTGAATCCTTTACGAGAAAGAAAAGGCAGTGAAGAGAAGCTCTGAGACTGGAGTCAGCCCTTTGAAATAGTGTTCCCAGGACGAGCAGTGCCACGAGATAAAAGGCTCTAGAGCGCTTTTTAATCATATTGCCCATTGTGCTTTTAGCATTTGCATTTGCCCCACACCCTTTTCATTTGCATTCGTCATTACTGTGCTGTCAACTCTTATCGGGGTTTCTCTATCCTTCCTCTTAGGCAAGAAAGGGAGCAGCCTGACATTGAAAGTGAGCCTCTGCAGCACCGAGAGGTTGCAGGGGCTTCAAAATGCACTTTGTCTGTTGGGTGGGAGAGCGTGCCAAATGCTGGTGTCACTTTGTACAAGTTCACCAGTTACAAAGCTCATTAATCACACTGATGTCATTAAGCGATGTTGGTTTCCATGTGGACGCGTGCACGCTCCCTTCTGGATGCATTAGTCCATTTGCCACCGTATGGTTTCATTCACACATCACCCTGTGGTGAAAGCTGTCATCTGTGCGACACTTTTGTTCGAGCAGTGCTTCTATATACTTGGGACTCTTTAAAAAATCTCTGATGCTGAACTGAACTTCAAGCAGATAAAATTCTGCTTAAACTTTCCTCCAAGTTTCTTTTCTGAGCTGGGTCGATTTGTTTCACGGCTTCCCGCTCCTTCAACTTAAGCTTGGTCACACAATAGCGACTCGCGAATGATAGGAAATAAGATGCGTCATGGGTATAGGCGGCTTTAACTGTCACTTTTCCCGTCATCTTTGAAGCCCCCGGCCGCTAGAAGCAGGCTTGGACTCGGAATGCATCTGCTTTAATGGAGACGATTGGGACGCAAGAGAGGATTTAGAAGAAAACCGACGGAGAGCTGGGACAAAGAAAAGGGTTTTTGCTGAATGAGTGCAGGAGAGCAGCAGATGGGCACCCAGTGCCCGCCACAGCTTCTGTAATGCCATGACTGGCACCCATAGCCTTAAAGTCGGCACTTATCTGACAGGGGGCCCCCATCACAATCTGCTCTGATTTGGCCTCTCAAACCCTTATAGGCAGCTGGGTAATTTACAGAGCCCCGGTTCCTCTGAGGTTCAAATTGGTTGATCAGTACGGTTTTAAGACCTGGTCCAGACACCTTTTTTATATCACCAAATTTATTGACCAGGGAAAAATGGGGCCATAAACTTATATGAGGCCAAAAACAGTTGGACCCAGCCGCCAGTATCTATCATTCAATTCTCAGCACTGTCCTATAGTAACGCACACCATATGAGCAAACCCCCCTCACGGCCATACGGAGGAGTGACATCACGTACCAGATGACAGACACTTCCAAGCCCCCGACCTGTCAACACGCACGCAAAGCTTTAGAGGTACAGCTGAACTTCCATATTTCAGAACACCATGCCAAGAGGCTTGGTGTGGCCCACACAGGATTTAGACAGATGGAGAATGATGCTTTTCTGAAAGCCTCCAATCACCAGAAAGCTCCATTTGCTTGCCCCAGAGCACAGACCCAGTTTTACTAGTCGAGAGTACGGGCTAGATGTTTCCACTCCAGGGCCAGCATGACAAAACAAATACAAGCCTTGCCAGTCGATCCTTTCCCCAGAGCACAGTTTATCAGAGCTGTTTTTCAAAAGTAAGTTTAAATGGGATTTTCTTGGCAAGGTACTTTAGTCCATATTTTTTTTGAAGTTGTAAATAAAATATACTGGAGTTTATTTTACAAGAAAACACTATTTCAATCTAAAAATTGTTTTAATTCCAAATCATGTTTACTTCAATGTGTTGCCTGCTGTTTCTTTGTCAAGTCACCTTTATTTTAAATTAATTAAATATAATAGATTGTTAATAACAGTGTTGATGTTGCAAAATCTGTTAATATGAACGAATCTGATTCAGCTATAAAGCAACTCTACCTCTACAGAAGACTATAGTGTCATTATTCAGCTCAATTCAGTTTAAGTTTTGTTCCCATCCGATAGTGTCAGTGCCAACAAATAAAAAATATCACTGAATGTTAGGTGTCTTTTAAAGCATAATTATTTGTATTTACCAGCAATTAATAAAGGAAAATAATTTCAAAGTAAACCTTATACCATTTTTCTTCGGTGTAATTTTTTTTTAGAATCAACACACACACACACACACATATATATATAT
>NW_015638024.1:433923-437913 GCF_001515625.1 Sinocyclocheilus rhinocerous | reverse complement strand
TGTTCATACAAGACTAGCCACTTTTAGCAAGTTGTTATGTGGTTGTTAGGGTGTTCTGGTCGGGTGCTTTGTGATTGTTTACTGGTGCAGAATGCATTATGTGCCAAAGTGTATTATTTAAGTTTAGAGCTTTGTTCAATTCTCTAACAGCATGAGTGATAGTAATAGTGATGCTTGACTTGGCAAATACTGCTAAATAAAACATGCCATTTTTATTGGCTTCAACAAAAGTCAGAAATCTAATATCAAAAAAGAAATTCATGTGTGTTAGGACTGTAGAGTGGTCACGAGAAAAAGCTCCTCTGTGCATCGTTCCTGTAGCGATACCAGTACAATATCTCATGGTTCTCAACCAATCAGATTTGAGAACCAGAACGAACTGTTGTATATATATATATATATACATACATACACACACACATTTACATTTACATTACATTTAGCAGATGCTCTTATCCAAAGCAACTTACAAATGAGGACAATGGAAGCAATCAAAATCAACAGAAGAGCAATGATATGCAAGTGCTATAACAAGTCTCAAGTATATATATACACACACACTTGTATATATATATAAATTGTGTGTGTGTGTGTGTATATATATATATATATATATATATAATTTTGTATTTCCATTTTGAGTCCACAAAAATTGCAACTTGGACATGTTTTCATTTAATAAACTCTAGTTAACTGCCTCCACAGAAAAACACGGCTCCATCTTGATCTAAACTTTGCTATCATGCTGGCACTTAATAATTTATCATGAACTTCAGCATGACAAGATGTCTCGTACTGAGAAGTTCCTATTCCCAACTGATGGGGTCTGTGCCAGTTGGCATGAGTGCTGGCCAAGTGTCTGTAGGTTGGTGTATCTGCAGTGTGTATAGGAAATAATCTCTGCAAGGTCAGTGTTGATTTAAAAGGGAAAAAAAATGCATTTTATCAGCAGGGCAAAAGGACAATAAAGTTGACTTTCAGAAACAACTGAAAAAATAAATTCATTTTAAATCACTGTTTGGGAGGATTAGATAAGGTAGGCAGTTTTATGCTGCATTCTTTGATGGAAATGCATTCAAAATCTTTTGAAGCAATAAAATAGCTTAAAATAAAAATTAATTAATTAAATTAATTTGTATAAGCATTTTATGAATTATATTTATTTACTAAAAACAAATAAAATATAGGCTCCTGAAACTGTAAATAAAATAAAATAAAATAAAATAAAATAAAATAACTAAAACCATAAAAAAAATTATTACTTGAGATTAAACTGTAAATAAAATAAAATAAAATAAAATAAAATAAAATAAAATAAAATAAAATAAAATAAAATAAAATAAAATAAAATAAAATAAAATAAAATAAAATAAAATAAAATAAAATATCCTCCACGGCCCAAATGAGGACATTTTTACAATTATGCTAAAAAGTCAATACCATAGCTTTGTGTAAGGAACAGACTGAAATATAAGTTCTTATTCACATGAGAGATCATGAGAGTTATGATAGCGGAGTCCTAACGAATAATTTTTGGAGTCATATCTTTCCAATGAATTACATGAAGACATTGTAAGCCTTTCCACTAAAAAATGCAGCAAAAAATGTGTCTTTGAACCTAATTATTCCTTTATAAATCATTCTGAATTGGGCGTACATTCACATGGCACCTTCCCTCATTATTTACTCATTCTTCCTCATTTCACAGAAAGGCTGACCTAAGCTTGAACGGCAGAACAGCACATAGCAGGGGACATAATTACTAATGACGCACCAAAGACACATGAGAAGTGAAGGCTTGTATAGCGCTGTGTGAGAAACGTGGTTCTTGAGTTTTGAACAATGCGAGGGAAGGTGATCAGAGCTCTATACTGCGCAGATTTGAGTCCCCGCAGGTGTTTTTGGCAGTGTGGACCTCGGTCTCTGCCAGAACCACTACCTCTGTGAGACCGGTCACATGGTTCCCGCCACTTGCATGCTTGAAACACCACTGCAGTGGAGTCAGTGTGGTACTAACAAGCTGTGCTGTTGTTTAAATGTATGTATTTTGCTTTTTTTTTTTTTTTTTAATTCAAGTCCTCTATTGATGGTATGCTGTGAAGAAACTGATACAGATGCTAATTTATTCCTGAATTTGAATTTAGGAATTTTGCTCATTGATTATGCAGTTGTATGAGCTTGTGTTTGGAACAAGTAGATTGCTCTGTTATGTTGCAAATAAGCTATCAGCAAGGGGACTGAAAGCAAATTCATCTCCAATCCAACCTCTAATGAACACACCGATGGGCAGGACCTCTCCCTCTTTCTGCGGTTCCAATAGTTGAATGAATAAATATGGATATTCCAAACTTGATTTCTGGTTTCTAATTAAAACAATGTGGTCTGTGCCAGCTCTGGATTTTCTTTCAATTTTGATCCGAGATACCAAGCATTGCAGATTATTATGAAATGTCATTTTAGTATCTACAAAGAATTCGTGAGGATATATTGTTGTTTACCAAGCTTGTAAACAACACTGAAGCAATATAAAAAACAATTGTTTACATCCACTTGAACCTCCACACTATGTATATATATCAGCATAGAGCTTCACAGGTTTCATTTCCCTACGCGTCTCAAGCTATTTGGGCACAGTCATAAGGATTGTATTAAAAATGTTTTAGTCCAAAGCTCATGAGTCTGTCAACATCTGTTTGACCGCTCCATAGAACGGAGAGAATATGGAGAAATATATATAAAGAATATGGGATATTCTGAAAGAAGTGGATTACGAAATAGGCTAAATTGAATCTGAGAGGTTGCCTCTGGACAGGAGTCGGTTTTTCCCTAATGCTGTCTTTCATTACTCAGCAATGCTACAGCCATCTATACATTTCAAAAGGAATGAGTCAATAATTACCCTTGTTAAAATTCTGTCTCCTATTACAGAATATTGCAATATGCAAAGATATCTATAAATAGGCCATTCATAGATTGATTTCAGTTTCAGATTTAAAAGAACAGCTCATTTGAAACTTAAATTTCAGTCTATTCTTAACGGGGTCATAAACAGCCTTTTTTATTATTTTGTACTGTTCTCTGAGGTCCACTTATAATTTTATCAAGATTTTTACCTAGAGAAACATAATAGCGTATTACTTCATAACATAAAAGAAGCAATATGCTATTTTCTGTCCTGTTTTGACCCCCTCATCGGAATGTTCTGTTTGAATAGGCGTGGCAGATTGTAGACTAGGAAGTACAGGTAAATGCCCACTTCTATGATTGGCTAATAGTTTTGTCTGTTTGACAGCCTACATCCTACATAGATGGACACTGCTGTGATTTAGGTTAAAAACGCATAAATACTCAGTACATATCAAACAATCTGTAATAACAGACAAAGCAACAGTGACCACATAATAAAAAAGTTACTCGCATTACTGTCGGATCCAATATAGTCAGCACAGCATCATCTTTTAATTTCAATCTTTCTGAAAATCCTGTGTCGAATTGTGCCTTGTTTGTAAATGAATCTGCGGTAAAATGAAGTGAACAAATGACCAAGGTCTGAACTTCATTAAAAATAAGGTTCATCCACTGATCACTCTTTCCTAATGTTGGGAGCAGAAGGAAGGCGATGCAAAGACTGTGTTTTTCCACAGCGTTTTCTTGTCTTCGGAGCCATCTTTATTGTTTGATTTCTGTGCAGACCTGCGTTTGCCTCTCGTTATTTACACTACATGCTTGATGGTGGGCGGGGCTAAACAGGCAGTGATGTAGAGCAGGCGTTGATCTTTTTCTGCGGAGGCGGTGTTTAGCCACACTATTACGTCATAAAGTGACACATTCCACAATCTGTCGTTTTGGCAGACTGGCTTCAATATAAGCTGGTTTTAGACTAACAAGAAAGCTTTGAGTTCTGAAACTTACAGGATGTTTTTATGGTATAATGACCTCTTATATGTCAAAAGATCAAGGGAATTTTGATTTCTCAGTTCATGAATCCTT
>NW_015638024.1:425222-430966 GCF_001515625.1 Sinocyclocheilus rhinocerous | reverse complement strand
TGGACCATTGACACTCCTAATTGAGATTGTAGATAGAGTGTCAATGGTCCATTTGAGAGATAGGTGGCGGTAATGCACTTATAAGTCTGCAATCCGCCGTAAAGCAAGAAGAAGAAGAAGACGCCTCACGCGCAGGCTGAAGAAGAAGATGAGAAGGAGTTCAGGACAGTTCAGACATTGCGGTGAAAATCAGAGGTAAAAAACTATGTAAATACTGTTCAGTTTCTTGCACAGACCGATCGTTTTGTGTCTTTACACATCAATGTATCATCATGAGCCGCAGGGTTTAATTTGGTTTTGTTTGTGTATGTTTTATGACTCTCAAAGCCGTGATTCCCATCCACTGACATTATAGGACTGACAGACTGCAACAGTTTGAGTTAAAAATCTCAGTTTGTGTTATACTGAAGAAACAAAGTTACCTACATCGTGGATGCCCTGGGGGTAAGCAGATAAACATCAAATTTTCATTTTTGGGTGAACTATCCCTTTAACAGCAATTAAGTCATATGGACAACTTTAACCCTGTAAAGCCTGAAATATTAAATATTAAATAATAGGGTTTTTTTTTATATAGGAGAATATGGAGCTTATACTTGAGGAGAAAAACTTGCATATAATGCATTTAATTATTAATTGCCTGAAATGCAATGCAATACAGTGATGATTGAGAGATGTACAAATAAACCTTCCTCAAAAGCTAGATGTATCATGTTTGATCACATTTTGACATGGTTTTTCTAAATAAAAAATAAAAAATGTATGGATAATCAAGTAAACCTAAGTTGCTTCAGTCCAGTAGATGTTCATAATGAAAGATTACAAACAATATAAAGGCCTTAGAAATTTGAGTATCAAATATGATACAGTAGGCTTTATAGGGTTAATGTTTTTTATAACCTTTTTGTTCTTGTATAACCTTTTCCCTCATTTACTTTCATAGTTAAAAAAAAGAGGCCATGATATTCTTCAAAATTTCTGTTTGGGTTTCACAGAAAAAACAAAAAACAAAAAACAAAGTCAATATGTCTGAGTAAGGCCCGAGTTCAATTATTGGATAAACTGTCCCTTTAAGACAGTCCTGCTGCCACAATGACATCACTGTGGGGTGCAACTGGAGGAGATTCATTTTGTCATTCAAAATGTACAATGGAAGCAAATACACTTCACAGGCTGACCGGACATGCACAAGTATTCCTCTCCAGATATTATAAAACATACGGCCCTGCATCTCAAGACCACTTCAGGCTCCTGAGACTGTAAATATCTGCAGCCCAAGTTTCTTTAGTGTCCAGCCAACACATGCTCACATGAGCCATAATTAGACAGTCCAGACTGTGCCTCGGTGGGCAGATGCTGAAACGCTGACATTTACTATGTGTAGTTATTTGTAACTTATTAAATGGCAAGAAGCTATTCATCAGCAGGTCAACGTGCTTCCATTGATGTCTCATTTGCATAGAACATTAAAAGAATAATTCAAACTTATTTCCATATATTAAGAGACAACAAGGGAAACTCAAACAAACACACAAGCTCAAGAGGCTGTGAAGGTTCAAAACAGACCTGCTCTTGTAAATAGGTTCCAGTTTTAAAACCAGGCCAACCAATAACAAGATCTACAAGTTTACATTTACTTCATAACTGTTTTGATGACTGTCTCAGTCAAATCAACTGTATTAAATTACATTTTCTTAAAATTTTGAATCAAGGACCCCTCGACCCAAAATATTTAGAAGTCACGGTTACCACAGAAATCACTCCTATAAAGCACTACAAATGACAATCAAATCAGTCTCCCTACACTCTGAAACAACTTTACAGTCCTGCTTTCTAATTTTATGTATATTTGTACATATTTTTTGTACATAAGTTTTCTGGGTTCTTTAATGAACAGAAAGTTCAAAAGAACAGCATTTATTTGAAATGTAATTCTTGTGTAACTTTATTGATGTCTTTACTGTCACTTTTACTGTTCATAATCTTACTGTGCACTACTCAGAAATTTTCTGCATTCCCCGTGGCAATTAGAGGCGGACCCCAGAGTAAGAAACATGTTAAATGACTACTTATTAAAGCAAAAAATGCAAAACCACCACTAGAATTACATAAATTGGCTGTGTTGGACGGGTCAGGATGCTTGAACAAAGAAAGTTTTGATAGTATCAAACCTGTATGAGTTTCTTCTGTGGAAGACACACACACACACACACACACACACAGGTTTACATGTTTTATGGGGGCATTCTATAGGCGTAATTATTTTTATACTGTACAAACTGTCTTTTCTATCCCCTTACACTAACTCTATCCCTAAACCTACACCTCACACAGATCTTTCTGCATTTTTAGATTTTCAAGAAAATCTTCATTTAGTATGATTTATAAGCTGTTTTCTATGCAAGCCCGCCACTGAATAAAAAAATAAAACAAGGTAATTGCGACCTTTTATCTCACAATTCAGACTTTTTTTTTCATATCTTGCAAATCTGACTTTATAACACACAATTGCGAGTTATAAATCAGAATTGCAAGATATAAACTCGCAATTGCGAGTCATAAAGTCAGAATTGCGAGATATAAACTTGCAGTTTGTGGGTGTATATAAACTCACAATTCTGAGAAATAAAGTCATAAATAAAGTTTATAAGTCGCAATTCTGAGTTTTTTTCTCGCAATTGCGAGTTTATATCTCGCAATTCTGACTATTTTTTTCTCACAATTGCGAGTTCATATTTTTTTCTCAGAATTGTGAGTTATAAAGTCAGAATTGTGAATTTATATCACACAATTCTGAGAAAAAAGTCAGAATTGTGAGATAAAAAGTCGCAATTACCTTGTTTTATTTTTTATTTAGTGGCGAAAATGGACTTCCATAGTTTACCTCATGAAGACCAAAAGGTCAAAAATGACTGGTATTACTATCCTTGTAGGGACATTTGGTCTTTTTTTTTTTATTTTTTTTATTATTATTGTGCAGCTGAAACATTTCTCAAAATATGTTCATTCATCCACAGAAGAAAAAGTGAGTAAATGATCACATAATTTATTTTCAATTTATTTGGGTGATCTTTCTTTTTAATTAACAGTGCATGCAATTCATCAGCGATCATATCCTCTAATATTGTTTTAGCTGCAATAATCTTGTTTCAAGCACAAAAAAAAAGATCAAGGACAGACTGCTATGCATCTCTAGCAGTTTTTTTACCGCCAAAGGCTTTTGCCGACAGCTCTTCTAGCCGGAGGGCCTCACTTCAGGATTATTTAATGCTGTCACTCAAACTGTTTACTGCCATTAACATTTCGTCCTACAGCGGGTTTAAATGAGATCCGTACCTAGACTCGTAACAGCAGAACAGCATTTCGTATTTATCAGGTTATAAGCTGACGGAGATACTTCCATTGTTGTCCTAGATAATTCCATTCACATATGCGGATATCGTACATGTGTTTATAACTCTATACACAAGCTTTGACAGAGACCGAAACGTCTCTGTCGCCAAACATCATAAAGCATGCTGACACTCTAATTGCTCCATGCTATTCCTGACACGACTCGTTTGCATCTTCTCCCGCCACTAAAAGGACGTACTCTGGCAGGTGCCAAGTATCATTTAGTTGATTTAAAAGGGTGATGATGTGCACATTATGCCATTTGTTTATTTGTTTACAGCCAAATGTAGCTGCGGCCGCTATCCAAGTTTGTCCTCAGGCTCAGCAGAGCAAAATAACAAATGGGAGTCAAGCACATGGTTAAAAGGTCATGCTAATGATAAAAAGCTTCATTGCATAAACTATTTGTGCAAACTGAATTACATTATCACTGTCTATCCTCTTTGACCACGTTATAAACTATCCATCGATTAATGTGGCATACATATGAAGTGAGCGATTCTGACAAAGTGCAGATGGTGTTAAGGTAGCCATATTTCTGCTGAGTAATTACCTGTCATGAATAGAGGTTTGGCAACAATAATTCATGAAGCACTTCCTGAGTCCTGCCAGAGAGAGGAAAAAAGGGGTATAATGTATCACCATCTACCTTTTTACAACACCATCAGCCTCCACAGAGACTTAAAATAACACCAGGCTGTATAGATGCATATCCAAATTCCGCCATAAGGACACAGATTCCAGAGCATTAATCACAGACAGAGCTAAACAGATGCTGTGCGTTGTCTTTTCAGTTGAGCAGACCACAGAAACTGTCCAGAGATAACCTCCCATGTTTCAACAGAAATAGTCCTGCTATAATCGTAACTCAGGTGGAGACTTCGTTTACATTTTACAATCGCTAAGTCACAATAGGTTAGATGAAGTGACTCGGAGCTTTCAGGCAAAGTCACTTTCAACAGAACAAAATGAAGTCTTCAGTCAGTTTTAGCAGATTGCCCCTTATCCAATAAACTTTCCTGTTAACTAAAGATCAAAAACTCACCCTAATGTTATTACAAACCTGTATGAGTATCTTTCTTCTGTGGAACACAATAAAAGAACTGTTTTGTCCATACAATGAGCATATGAGTCCATACAGTGTCGTGCGCTTTGCTTGGCCATTTGTTGTGATAAACAGGAAAGTGTGTCCAGCTGAATTCAATTTGAGTTTTGTTAAACTAATTAAAAAGAAGCTTAGTTTACCGCGGAAGCGGTCGCGGCTGCAGTCGTGTGATGGTGTTTGGCTTAGTGTTATGTTAGAATCATTATTATACTCATACCTTTTGTTCTTTTAATATTTTTGAATTGTTTTTAGCTTTATTTTTTTGTTTTTATTTAAATGTTTTAGTTTTGAAATGTTGTTGTATGCATTTGTCATTTTTATTTAATTTCTTTTATTTTCTTAAATGTGTGTATATATATAGTATTTATAGAGTTTTAGCTTTTAGTTTTAATTACTTTTTCTTATTTGTAAGTCGCTTTGGATAAAAGCGTCTGCTAAATGACTAAAAGTAAAGTAAAAGTAACAATGAAAGTCAATGGGGTCCAACAAACATCTTTAATATGCAGTTAGATTGCAGTTGATTTTTGACTTAGCTCTGTGGGTGTATAATTTAATTTAATATCATTTATATTGTTTGTGAGCAATGTGCTGTGTTACATTTTTAGAAATAACACCGTGGGAGTGCAAGGTAAATTTTTAGTGAATGAAAGAGAGTACTTTCCACAAAATAGAGCCTTTTAAAAATGGTAACTGAAAAAAAGGGATGCATCCAGTTAAAAAATATAATTTTTTACTTGTCTTTTCTTACAGCAGAAAAAAAAATTAATAAAAAGTTATAATACGCAGTTATAATATAAAAATTATTATGTATATTGTGGAAAGTAAAAGGGATAATTCAGACTGAGTAGATGTGTCTTTTCAGAATTGTCATTTTGAGTGAATTGCACCTTTAAATGTCAGCTTAGATGACATGACCACTTTATAATGCTAGACATTTAATACAATGAAGCCTGTTGCACTTCTGAATGTCAAATAAATTGTTCTGTATTTGCTTAATTAAAGCTGGACCACGTACAATTCACATCTAGTCAGAATTGGAATGAAACACATGTACATGTGGCATGTTTTAATTTGTTTTACCGAAAGCCTGGTATATAACATATCACATTTCCTGACTGTTCCATAAATTGAGAGTCCGAGATGGAGCAACATAAAATTATACTTCAACAGGTGAAGCTTAAAAAAACAACACACAAACACACACACACACACACACACACACACACACACAGTGGATATATAATGT
>NW_015638024.1:385290-422790 GCF_001515625.1 Sinocyclocheilus rhinocerous | reverse complement strand
GTGGCAGCTGTAGTATGTACTTATCTGAACATGATCTACTTATGTCAATATCATGTCAGCCTTTCATTTTCGTTTCTCGTAAGTAGGGCTGGGCAAAAAAATAGATTTTCCGATTAATCGTTTTTTTTTAAATGACGTCGATTCGATATCGATTCTCAAAAGCCGCGAATCGATCTTTTCCAGTATTTATTTCAGCACATATTTAAAACAAGATCTGATTAACGTGAATCTTATCATTAGTCTTCTCCACTAGATGTCACCCTTATTTACCTTGTTACAACAGAAAGCCTGTCATTCATTCAGCGCTTATCATGGCCATATGCGTGATTCGCAATGCTCAGGTGAAATGCTATAGTAATACTATAAATCTGCGGAAGCATTTGATATCACGCATAAGGCGCCATGATTTCCGCAATGAATGAATGGCGGATGGTGCGGCGCACTTTTTTGTTTATTACACACATACTAAAGCGCGGATGGCTCGCGGTGTTTTCAGCTTCTGCCGTCTCACTATATGATGATATGAACACGAATGTCATCTCCAGCTGCTCTGAGAGTCACTTCATTAGCATTTACCGTTTCATTTGAGAAATCTACCGTCATTTCACATACACAGCAGCTGGAAGTTCTTCACGGCAACCCGTCAAAATAAATGTTTAGTTTAACGTTAAACTGTCAGAATATATTACTATTTAGCAGTCTTAAGAATCAATGCTACTACTTCTTATAAATATTAATAAATCTTTATTTTTAAAGGAATAATCACATCTGTTTTCTTTTTAATTTTAACAGTAAACCTCTGTTGTGCAGCACTTTGTTTGCCAAAAAATAAAAGGGTTTAATTTTCATTTGATTAGGATAAATTAAATTAATGTTTTATGCCTTCATCTGATTACCAGAAAAATTAAGAACATTTTATAGGGCCCTATTATTGTTTAAAAAAGGACCCATACAAAAAAAAAGTATAGGTTTAAAATACAGGCATGTGGTTCTTAATTTCTTTTTATTAATTCACCATTTGTAAACATCAGTTTACTGTTCATTTTTTAGAAATATCAATAGCATTTGTATTAAAACTATATTCACTGAATGTAATAAAAAATAATAATCGAGAATCGAATCGAATCGAATCGAGAGCTTGCGAATCGAAATCGAATCGAATCGGGACATCTGAATCGATACCCAGCCCTAGTTGCGGTGGGAACTTTTGGGGACGAGACTTGGCAGCGATTAGGCAGGGTCTGATGTTTTGTGTTTCACATTATGCGTTGAGTTCATGCATGTGAGCAGACTCGCGGGAAACAAAAAAGCTAAGCTAAAGCACTCATGCATACAATACATTTCCAACACACATAGCCAAAATCAAGGATTGACTTGCTCGCCATATGTTATGCATTATAAATGTCTGCATATGTCTTGAAGGTTGAAAAGTGGCAGAGAGCTTTGAACAAGTTGTATTTTCAATAACTTGCGTCACCACAGTAGGAGAGGGGGGAATAGGATTTCTCCAGCTCATCATCTGCTTCAATCAGCAACTCTCTTGGGAGGTGATGTTCTTCCTCCATCAGGAGAGACCAACGTGAGGAGAGAAGCCCAGCCTGTGATGATGGCCTGCTGGGAGATGGGGGTGTACAAAGGGAGCTGCTGCAAGGTGAAAACGTCTAACCACAAAAGGAGAGAGGGGAGAAGAGGGTTTATGTGGAGCAGAAGTGAGTTCACCCAAAAACAACATGACAAAATAGAAAGGGAAGCAATGTTGATTGTGTCAACAAAGTTACATTCAGAGATTTTGTAAATGACAACATGGGTGATTGATGACCATTTATGACTTTCCTATATGACTTTCTTTTATTCTGTGGAACAGATTTTTGATGACTGTTTTAACTGTTTTTGTCCATACAATGAAAGACACTAGGGGTCCAAACCAACATACTTTTATTATATGGACAAAAAAAAATGCAGATATTCTTCAAAATGTCTTCTTTTGTGTTTCACAGAAAAATGTAGGTAATTTCTGGACAGTGTTGTTGTTAAGATTAGATTATTAGTTTATTGATTTATAGAGCACATTTAAAAACACTTTTGTTGAGACCAAAGTGCAGTACAGGAAATTTAAAGCAGAATTAAAACAAAATAAAAGATTAGACAATATACAAAACACAACTAGATGGACAAAAAATAAAAAAAATTACACCCACAGAAAGAATTAAAACGCTAATAAAATAGGTCTTCAAAGAGGATTTGAACATAGAAATAGAAGGTGCAGATCTAATATAGAGAGGAAGACTATTCCAGAGCCTAGGAGCAGCCACCTTTAGCTTTAAAACGAGAAACTTTAGCTTTAAAATGAGAACCTTTGGCTTTAAAATGTTCAAATGGGTTTTCAAGCAGTATGCGGAGTGAGAAGATCACAAATGTACAGAGGTACAAGTTCATGCAAAGCTTTAAAAAACAAAAAGCAAAATTTAGAAACAACACGGAACTTAAACGGAGAGAGAGGCTAGCACAAGTGTACGTAATGTGCTCACGTGGCTGTCAATAATCTGGCTGCCGCATTTTGTACCATCTGCAAGTGATCTAATGCTGATTTAGGCAAACCCTGAGAGAGCGAATTACAGTAGTCCAACCTTTTGTTAGAAAGCATCTTCTTGAGTCTAGTAATAGATCTCAACTGAAAAAAATAACTGCTTTTCACGACAGAGCTAATCTGTTTATCAAAACACAATGTGGGATGAAAAATAACCCCAAGGTTTTTGACACAGTCACGTACATTAGAATAAAGTTAACTAAAACTAACTTTTAAAAATCATTTTCGCTAAACGAAGTAAACCTGACAAAAAAGAAATTAGAAATGTTAATATTCAAAATATAAAACACAAAAAATATACATACAAAAACATAATAATGAAAAAAATTAATCTGATAAAGAAAAAAAGAACTTCACTTCAAGAAACGTGCTAATGTGCTAACAAAATTAACAAGTTAGTCTTATAAGCTAGTTAGTAGGATAAGCTGTAGCTTGGCAACTGATGGCTAACTGAAAACACAAATAGGTGAATTATATGCCATCTGGCCCAGTAAAAAGGATGAAAAGACTACATTTTATATTTTAATAATCAAATTAATAATCAAAAGACCAGGAGAAAATCAAACATTCAGGTGCCGCACGTGCTCACTGGCTCAGATATACATATCCAAGGTTATTTGTCAAGGCAAATTTTCTTTTAAAGTTTTCTCAGTATTTGAAGACGGAACTTCCAAGATTATTAAGCAGCTTTCATGATTATCTCTCAATTTGCTGAAGGTCACAGGCTCCAAACAATGTTTGCTCTGAACACTTGAACCCTTGTTCACCTCCTAATGTCACCTTGCTGAGTTTTCTTTTCTTCATACACTGCTGCCGAATAACTGTAATAATAAAAATGTAATTCGCAAATTTGAATGTGGGTTTGCAACATCATTTTAAAGTCACTTATAAGATCCTGACTCGCTAAACACAGCTTTCAAAGAGAAAAGAGGAGTTCTTCTATTGTGGATCTACAGAAGAAAAAACCCTGTTTAAAGGGATACTTATTATTTCAACTTGCATTGAATTTAAGGTTTGGTCTGGGGCAAAGCAGTCAGCAGTCAGGTAAATAAAGAAGAGAAAGTTAACCTAGTTTTATCATTTTGAGCCTGAACTATAACAAATTGCTTCCTTTAACAAGGCTCCAGACCAAAAAACAACTAAGTCAAAGGCTTATAAAAACAAACATTTAGCACAAAAATCCATGATCTTCTGGCTGAAGATTCCCATGAATATATATATATATATATAATTTTTGTGGGGGAAAATGTATTAGCACAAGTCAAAATTAAAATTAACCTACATTAATAAATGCTGTAAAAGCTGTAAAAGTACTGTTCAATGTTAGTTCACAATACTCCATTAACTAATAGTCCATTAACTAATTAAATCTTACTGTAGTTACCAAAAAAGCACGCAATTGCTTATGAACTCAAGTTGATGAATTATGTTTATTTTTCCAAAGAGAAGAATGGATGATAAACTTTAAACAAATGATAAACAAATTTAACTAAAATTAATACCAAACAAAATTCACTCTGAATAAAAGTTTTCTAAATAAAATAACATTAAATGAAGTGGTCAAAAATTGTATTTAACCCACTCCAAGTCTTCCAACATTCTGTTGTACTTCCCATCTATTTTCATAAAAACCAAAACACATGAATTATACTGAATATTAAATAAATATTTTTTGACATAAATACTAAACTAAATTAATTTTCTTTAATGGCTACAACAAATAGTGAATCATATTTGTGACAATTTCAGTCACAGCCTGGAAGCCCAAGTAAACCGAATTTCCATTACTGAATTAGTTAGTAAAGCTTTTCAGTTTCTTTGTCTATAAAAATAAATGGCTAGTTTTTTTGCTTGCATGCATGCAGTGATGGCCTAAAGTTCAGTGAAGGCTATAAAATGTGCGAAACTGTTACTTCTAATATTTTGCAACAAAACTCAAGTTCTTCCTGCTGTGGATGGCAGCAGCTGTAATTTTCTAAAACACATTTTACCCAGATGACTCACACGGTTACAGAATAATGAAATGACCCCTTCAAAAGTCCTATTCTAATCAAATCCAAGTGCACATTATTGGTCACATGCCTTGACCACCCTGGCAACCAATCCTCCGCAGGAGTGCATTCACCTAGGCTCTAATAAACAACTCTCGGTTCACACAGGGAAAATACTAGCAGATCCACAGCAGGCATTGCACACTCACTCCTAATGTAATCTGCTAAACAATAGCGCAGCATAGGAGAGCAAACGCAGTGTGTCATTCCTTTGACTCCTCTATACTTAAAGTGAGAAGTCAAGTGAACACTTTGAATACATGGCATAAAATGACACGGGGACCAAAACCAGAAAAATGCAGAGTTGCTCCGACATCTGTGAGCACTTCAGGGCCTGCTGGCCCATTATACACGCTTGTGTTATTAATGCTCATTAAGCTGTTGTGCTTGTCGAGGGGATGATTTCCAAACTTTGTCATGAAATTTTGCACTTGATTTTAATTGTTTTCTTGTATGTTAGATGGGCATTCAGGTATAAACAAAACCCATAGAATAGAGCCCATGTAGCAGCCCTTACTTCAGTTTGATTGGTTGTAAGTGCTGCTATCTGCGTAATGTCTGCTGTTTACTGTCCATTGGATGAAATGCAGTCATGGCGTAAAATGTACAGATGCACCTCTATAGTGCTCTATAACAGGTGCACATTTTTAGTTGTTTTCAACTACTACAAGGCATGAAAACACTGTAAAACAATAATTTGACATGCAAACCTGGCATAAAGGAATCAAAGTAGAGGGAGACAGTTCAGAGTAATAAAAAAAACTAAATTAAAAAACCTGAGCCTCTTTGGGGTTATTTTACATCAATTGACTCTTGGCTGTACAGTATCCTTTACATAGAAATTCAGCATCCAATTCTCTATAGTGCTGTAATCAGGGGTTAATGAATAATCTTCTAATTAAAACAGAAAGAGGGTTTGACATTACTTCATACAGCCACACTGCCAGGTGGATAATGGCTACTGAACACTCCCCAGGTTCATTCTGCCCTTGATGGGCAAAGGTCAATTAATACCTCTGGCCTTCAAAAGCAAAGAGGGTTTACATTGTTTCCAAACCAGGTGTAACCAGATGTGATGAGTTTTCAATTTATTTGTTCACAATGAATGCAAAACTGTGCAATGTGACACGATGACAGCCAATCAGTAGACAATTTGTGTACAATTTACAATTAAGTGGAGCAGAAATTTGGACCAATGAAACTGTACTGTGGGCGGGGCTACAAAATGTTGTCATTAAATTTAGCGTGAAAAAAACAAAACAAAACAACAAACAAAAACAAATCAGATTTACATGGAACAGATGGTTGGAAACTACTAATATATATATATATGTATATTTATACAACAGTTCGTTCTGGTTGTCAAATCTGATTGGTTGAGAACCGTGAGATATTGAACTGGTATCGCTACAGGAACGCCCTTTCACAATTTTGTATCACTCCGCTTGTTCTAGCCGGGTCTATGTTTTTAAAAAAATTATTCACTGAGATATCAGCGGCCTACGGCCTCGTGCCTCTGGCCTAATCACAGCCATGCTGATATAGAGCCGGTATCGCTCTCGTACTCGAGTGATATTATATATATATATATATATTAGTATATAAAGAGAGAGAGAGAGATTTGCTAAAGATTAAAGTGTCATTAAATTATTAGTGTTTTAAAAGATACACTTTAAGTGAGCGCTAAATGAAAGGTAATTAACAATATATAAAAAAAGAGGACATTAGCACATTTAAATACAAATACAATACAGATACAAATAAATAAAACAATCTCTAGATTATCCTTTTTGACTGATATTCAGACACTTTAAATGACCATCAAATTATGATATAGGTAATCTAAACATAAAAATAGGAAATTAGCATATTTAAACAATTAAATATCCAACATCTGCTGATACAGATAAAAAAATCAATTAAATAAAATAGTCACTGTAAATTCCAAAAAGCTTTCTTATTTTATTCCTTTTTATTCCATAAATAACATTATCTTTATGTTTCTGGTGAACAACGACTACACAGAAACTAATCTACTATACAGGAAGCAAGAGATAATAGAGTTACTGCTGAAGTCTGCTACAACTTCGTCTGCTCTCTACAAAAATATCCACTACTTGTACTGTACGCGAGTGAAGATATATTAACTGTCTATTCTCAGGAGCGAGGACCCTCATGATGTGACCCCGAAGTCGCAGCTGATGTTTATACCGCTCAGTTCTCCTCACGCTTTCTCTCAGCAACACAAAAGCCAAATGATCTATGTGGACTGGGAAAGGTGACAGGTCATAGTGTAGCAACAGCACAAATTATTAAAGCTCACCTCTTCACTATTTCAGAGGCTTCGAACTGACAAGGCACCAAACACGGGTTCTCTGAAGACGTCAAACTTGAAAGGAAACAAGAACAGACCACAGATTCTTTTGTTTAAAGGAAAGCACAGGTAAGAGATAGTTTGGAAAACTTTCGAACAGTTGATGGTTGTTTATTTTCCCTATGATTATCACTCCTGTTTTTTTTTGTGTTTGTTCTCCCTCAGACGGATTTAATAATTCATCTGTTTTTCTTTTCAATGAGACTCCTGCTAAGCTGGCAAAACAACTGGAAAAAAGATCCTTCCACCATCAAAGAACTAATGGCAGGAGGTCAGACATCATGTCTAAAATTAAGCTTTTATGAGTGTTACCGTGCTTTTCAGATGCCTTTCAAACCATTCATTTTATGATGAAAAAGAAGTACAAAACAACAGGTAGGAATGTCCAAATGATGACCTGGCGGCCTTTCAAGGAAACGGGAAACATTGAAGCACATGGATTTAGAATAATACGTTTTGCTTAGAGGCCAGATGAAGATAGAAGACTGGAGCCCCATGGTAACCTTGTGTACATTATGCCTGCTCGTGGATGGATATGATGAATACAATGTCCTCAAGAGCAATATCCTGGCCTTTGCCACAGACATCCTTCCATGGTCTCAGGACAAGGCCTGAGTCTCTTGGTCTATGCCCAAACATATGAGGATCACTGTGTGTACACACACACACAAACACTCACAAATGCTCTACAGCTATCCATCAACCCCCCCAACCTCCATTGCAGCTGCTCCTGCACCAAACGCAGTCTCCAAACTCCTTCATGTTTGTGCTGCAGCAATGTGTCATTAATTCCTCCATTTATAAAAGCTGAACGGATATATATATATATATATATATATACACACACACTGCTTGATTAAAGTTGGGCGCCGTAATTGAAGTGAATACCAGTTTATGGGATGAAGGAGTAATTGATCCCCAAGCACCCCATGGCTCATCGTTCTCTTTGCTTCCAGCTCTCTCGTTTTCCCTTTTTTGAATGTGTATATAAATATAGGGCCCTCATGTCTTGTGAAGGATGTCCTTTCAATTACCTCCTTGCACTTTGCGAAGGTTAAAACAAAGTATTTGCACACTTACGTGATGTGAACACAAAGTCGACAAAGGTATAGAGATGTTTTCGGGTGAGATGGTCTAAGTGGGTTTGGTGCTTTGAATATTTTATAGAGATTTTTTTGGGCGAGGTGGTCTAACTGGGTTTGGTGCTTTGAATATTTAACAGTCTTTGCTAAACTGTACTGAAAAGCTAAATCAGTTTGTATATACAATTTCCTTTCTAAAAACCTGTCTGCTAACAGCGTAGCCTCGTCCCACTGGTTAAAGATCTTTATTGGTAACCTAAAGGCTTGAATTAGCAAGAGATGATCCTTGAGCCTTGATTGCCTTTGTGCCCTATAGGGGGACATTCACTAAGAATGAGTTGCGCAATCATTGATAGTGTTGTTTGTTTTTAGGTACTGTCTGTGCTGTTTAAATCCACGGTTCACTAAAGGAATTATGTAAATCAGGTAACAGTGCAAACACACCCAGAAAATTGGTGCTCGACACAATTTGCACCCCCCAATCTCCATCTTGCAGACCGGAGTGCTAGAGTATGAAAGAAGTCACCACAACTTAGCCTACTATGCTAAGTTTGTACAGCATCGCTTCTGAGTCGGCTCATAAAATACAGAAAGTGTGCTGCTGCTTCTTCATCATTTGATGAATTACTGCTGTCATGATCAGCAGAAAGTGTTAACAAACCTGTTTCTTACATAAAACTCTGTTTACTGCCTACTAGTAACAGTGACATGCTCATTGCTGATGCTAACTTTTACAGTAATGTACTTAATAAAGGAAGCCAAGCAGCCAGAAATTGTCAGAGGGTTTAAAAGCAAAAATGTGCAGCTCATGTTTTGTCCATATAAGAACCATCAGTGGGATCCAGCTGTCCAACTGAACCCCACTGACGAAAAATACATTTTTCAAATGATATTCTTATTTGCTCTGCGTAATTTGTATTGGTTTGGAAAAACACGAGTGTGAGTGAATGAAGAATTTGCATTTTTTGGGCAAACTGTCCTTTTAATACAACAAATTTGTTAAATCCTATATTCAGTCTAATTTGTTACAGTGCACAGATGGTGTCTGTACCGTTTAAGTCGTCTTTGACCTGCAATGTTACTTAACACTAGTGTATACTCTTTTTGACAATATATAGCCAGTTATACATATTTTTTTCCTAATATGTAACCCGAAGCACACTTTACTAACCCTTTTAGTTGGCTACATTGTCTTCTTCTCAATTATACTTGGTTCATTAAATTTGCATCATGACAATTAAAAGGTGGTAGTGGACAAAATAAATTAATTATGCTTAATTCAGCTGAGCCTTTTCAACGTTAAGCCTTTACAGCCAGCGGGACTACTTTTACTGAATATAGCATTTAATTTAACTAATTAATTGCTCAGCTGACTTGCTTCACAGGTTTGTCTAAGGTCATCTCTTCTGGTATTAAATGCTACTTTAAGTGCTGCAGTTTAACATACTGTTTAGCCTCAAGAAAGGAATTATATGCATCAATTTCAAATAAATAAATAGCAAGAATACACACGTAAAAGCTGACATTGGGGGCCTGTCAGCCTGTGCTGTGTTGCCAAATGCAGTTGGAGATATGTGGACCAGACTTATTATGAAATGAGCAAGAACAAACATCATCATTATAATGAGATGAGGACATCTCTGTTTGTCGATGATAAGGCAATCGATGGCCCCGCAGCTTCGAATGACAGGACAAACATTAGCAGTGAGAGAACAGTGCACATTTTCAACACTGACTAAAAGGGGAAATGCTAATTTCCCTTGTATATCACAGAAAGGTCACGAAAGCGGTTTTATGAAAAGATACCATCAAACTAAGCTGCTCTGTACGGCTGCATACATGTGTTTTGTCACTTTCCTGTGACCTTTGCCAATGATTTCCCACATACACACAGGAGCGAATCATTAAACAATATTTTCCTGTAAAACCCTTATCTGCTAAACACCTGCAAAACAGTTTAACCAGGTGCAAAATACACCAGATCAGTGCTGTGAGGATTTGAATGAAATCACTGTCATTCTTTTCAAAGCAAAAACGCCACATTTTCTATGTAAATTAAGCTAATTTTGCCATGTTCACAAAATTCAGTGCTATTTGATTAGCAAATTTTCATGTAAGGCTATTGTCTCGAACAGGAATTAAACCTATTTTTGTATATTTTCTGTTGACCATGGACCACTTCATCAAAGAAGTTATTTGTCAAGTAAAATGCATACAGCATTTTACAGCAAAAGTGCAGACACTGGGCAAGGATGAAACTTTCTAGTGTACATGTGTCAAGCACCTGTGTTCACATGCTATCAAATGGAGTATACTTTGAAAGGCTATGTGATTGGCTGTATATGTACACTAAGCATTTGCCTCAAAACTGAAGCGTACTTTGGGCTTTAGTGAGTTCGGCTCGCAGTGTTCACGTTCACATGCTAATACTGTATGACAATCAAACCCAGCTTTAGTTCGACTACAATTCTCACAAGTCAATGCTTGATCACACTGCCTCCCAAATAAACCATTTCTAACGTTAAAGTTCATGGTAGAGTCACCATACTTTTCAAATCGCATGAAGGCGAGTCTCAGAGACCCCAATAATTAGAAGTTTAGGCTTAAAAAGCAAATGATTGGATTTCTAGGCAAAAATTCATTAAAACGGACATTCTTATTTATGACGTCCTTTAGCAAATTAAAATACCGTCTGTGCAAGACTTCATATTAATGAACTTTTTTGACTCAACTGCCTCCCAAATAAACCATTTCTAACGTTAAAGTTCATGGTAGAGTCACCATACTTTTCAAATCGCATGAAGGCGAGTCTCAGAGACCCCAATAATTAGAAGTTTAGGCTTAAAAAGCAAATGATTGGATTTCTAGGCAAAAATTCATTAAAACAGACATTCTTATTTATGACGTCCTTTAGCAAATTAAAATACCGTCTGTGCAAGACTTCCTATTAATGAACTTTTTTGACTCATTTTCATTCTCTCACTCGTCATGTTTTTTTTTTTCTCTCTCCTCTACCCGGTGAACTTGCCACACTAATAGGTTATGAATAATTCTGTTTCAGCATAGATGGCAATTAGCCACAATTCTAGAGGCTATCGTTCTTCCCCTGTAGAGGTGTAGGGATTTACAAGTGTCAGCTAGACGAGGCACACACACTTTCCTTCGATTCCTAAGCAATTGCAAGCTAGGTTCTTCAAAACATCTCGTATTGATAAAGAGCAGCCCATTAACATCAACGCTACCATCGACAAAGCTTCCAATGGGCAGTGTGATTCGTTCATACTGGGTTGTGTTCTCCAGCTGAAGGGGCTGGAACTGGCATTCTTTATTGAGAGACATGTTTATTCACATTAGCCCTTCTAGGGCTTTTCACCGACTTCCAGTCTGTCTTATCAGAGTGCTCAGCAGCATTCCAGGATAGAACTATCAGCCTGAGGACCACACACTTTCTTATTTGTTCAATTTAACGATGGGCTGAAAAATAAAAAATCTTAAGACCGGTGGACGAACCATGACATACTCAGATAGGCCGGCTGTCATTAGGCTAGCGTCTGGCTAATGGCCAAAAGAGGAGTGTAGAGTGTAAATAAGTGTCTGGGGTCCTCGTTTCAGATGGAAAGCAACAGATGAAAGAGTACACCTTCAAGCATCAATCATAACAGCACACTAATAAATAATCCCTTTGTGGTGTCTGATTTGGTGATAGAGAGAATTGCTAATAAGCTCTATCTAAAAAGCCAGTCATCTGAACATTAAATAAATAAATGGGAACACTTACTAATTATTTTTTATTTATAGTATGTTTTAACTCTAATTATAAAATAATGTTTTAACTAATTAGAAATATATTACTGTTGGAAACGGCAATTGTACTGTAAAATAAAAAGGAATATTTGATAATTATAATAATAAAATGAAACTATACAGTTATTCAATTCAATTGCAGCCTCTGATTTGATAATAGCACAAAGCTATAATCACAATTATTGTACAGCCCCATTTATTTATCTTAATATTTGATATACAGTAATTCATTATTAGCTTTACAACTCATGAACCCCCATTTTGGGGAAAAAAGTTATTTTGCATTTTAAATTATTTCACTGTACAATTATGATCTGCAAAGCATTAAATAATGTTCTAATAATGTTTGTTTATGCCTTATTTATGAAAGTTTGGGATAAACTGTTAAACTGTTGGGATAAACTGTTACTTATAAACTGTTACAAAAAAAAAGAAAAAAAAAGAGATGGGAACATGCGTACAACGATTAAAAGCAAATCAGCGCTCTTTGTAATCTTTGCATTTTCATCGCCTCAGAGTTTCCCAAATGATGCTTTGCAGCACAGCATGAATATAAGCAGCGAGTGGGGAAGTTCAAAGTGAAGTGTTATGAATTACACACAAACGCTACTCTACCTCCCATTCAAAGGTCCTTATCACATGGAGACAGTCAGCCTTAATGATCAGCCCATTCTGGCCTAACTTGCCAAGCTCTAACAGAGAAAATACGGCAGACTTCCAAATAACAAACACAGGATAAAGCACTTCAAAACCTCAGGCAACGAGTTAAAGGACAACAAAAAAGATTGTGGGTCAGCTTTTGCTTGCAACAGCGCCACTTTCTTCTCAACTACATAATGCCAAAAGTCGATCTGAGCAAATTATGGTCCACTTAATCTTGAATATACTATAGAGTTACATCCTCTTGTTTGAAGATGGTTTCAAATTAGTGATTGCTGTTCCACAAGCCTGATGGAGAGAAAATACAGAACGGAACATTTCAGCAGTGCATTTTTACTCACACATGACCGTAAGCAAGACGTTCCCTGATGCCAGGACGACCTTCTCCCGTGTCGCTCGGTCATAAATTCCTACATGGCATTCATAAGGGCCGTTGTCTGAGATCCGGACCTCTGGAAGCCTGTGAAAAAGATCAAAAGTTTATTAACTGTAAGATATTTTCAGTGATTCTAAAGCCCTATTCGGACGGTAATTGTTTCTCATGTGGACGTCTGTAAAAATACATTTACATGGCACCTCAGTGATAAAACTCATGAAGTGCATCAGTTACCGTACGGTGTTCGGCAGTGGTCAAAAAGGATTTAAACACTGAATTTTGAATAGATTTCTTCTTGTAAAGATGTGGATTTGGACGCAATTAAATTACCACACGACCTTGGTGTTTGTCAAAAACAGTAGGTAATTCGACCGAGGATTTTTACCCGGGTGGTGGGCGAAAAACACTGGCATTCTGGATTCAGACGGCAATAAAATTACTGACTAACCCCTATAAATTTTGAAAATCTTTTAGGTCCCCATGACAAACAATTACCGTCCAAATAAGGCTTAAAGGAACACGCCACTATTTTTGAAAATAGGCTCATTTTCCAACTCCCCTAGAGTTAAACAGTTGAGTTTTACCGTTTTCGAATCCATTCAGCCGATCTCGATCTCCGGATCTGACGGTAGCACTTTTAGCTGCAGCTTAGCATAGATCATTGAATCTGATTAGACTGTTAGCATCTCGCTCAAAAATGACCAAAGAGTTTCGGTATTTTTCCTATTTAAAACTTGACTCTTCTGTAGTTACATCGTCTACTGATTGGAAAATGAGCCTATTTTCAAAAATAGTGGCGTGTTCCTTTAAGACGGAATATGAATATGGGAGCTTGCGTCAAGCTCCCATGACAGAAAAATGGATCCTGAAACTAGATTCTAACTTTTTTAAAGCAAATCCACGCAGGGTTTACCCATGTAAAACACACTGTCATGATGCTAGGAGGTTCTGGGTGGTTTCTAAACAGTTATTTAGTGACATTCTCAATGACCTTCAGTGACATTCTGAACTCTAAATATGGTTCAAATTCCTCCTTCAGTGTAAACTAAGGCCTATTTTTTTGTCTTTTTTATCATCTGCAAGGTGAAAATCATTTTTTGAAAAACCAGTTGCTTAGAAAAGTAATAGCACATCTCTGCACAACTCCAAAGGAAATGATAAAGTATACAAAAGAAGTGTTTTATTGAAACACAGACCAAAGAGTCAAAATCTTCATTCTGTATTCTGAACATGGACTACAATTCAAATCAAAGTGAGATTTTCAGCTGCAGGCAGCAGATCAAAGACAATCGAAGACAATTGTCCTTCCTGGCCTTCTGTAGAAGACAAGAGACTGCAGTGAAGCTTAAGCATCTGGGTCTGCAGTCATAGCAATGTGCCAGGCCAAGGAAAAGAGAGACCACTGCCTAAGAAAACAGTTGTCGGTCTGCTGGCTCAACATATTCCCATAATGCCTTACTACATCCGGCCATTTCTGTTGTCCCTGGAGCCCCACAGAGGGGGGTAGACTGCTGACTATGGCTGATTGGAATACTCAGATGCTCAACCCTGTGGTCCATTTTTGTAGCTTTTCCCTATTTCATTCTGTTCCTTTTTCTTTGCATCTTCTCTCTCAGGACACCCAAAAACAAATAAGAGGCTATACTTATAACTACACTGGCTGTTTAAAAATGGCTAGTGATGACATACAGTATATATATATGATATATAATGATGCCTAGTTGTGAGCTCTATGCTACAAAAAATACATTTTTTAATAGAGTGCACTTACATGAAAAGCAAAATTGCATAAGATATTATGATTTGTTTCAGAAAATACATCTTGAACTTGTATTATTACAATATTATTTCAATTTAAAATAACTTTCATACTTTAATATATTTTAAAATGTAATTCTTGTGATGTCAGAGCTGAATTTTCTGCAGCCATTACTAACTACAATATATAGTCTTCAGTGTCAAATGATCCTTCAGAAATAATATGCTGATTTTCTGCTTAAGAAACAATTCCTATTATTTTTTGTGGAAACCGTCATACATTTTTGATCAATTTAATGCATCCTTGCCAAATAAAAAATAAATAAACTGACCCAAACTTTTAAATGGTATATTTTATTTTAAAACACTTCTGGTTCTTTTTTGCTTGCAAATCATTTGAGCCCATGTTCCAAGTTCTGGATATCACAATTTTCTAAAAGTCTCAGCCTCTCTGTCTTCGCTTCAGTCAAGTGATCCTTTAACAATCCCAACAGCATCTTTGTGTGCTCGGGACCAGTCGACAATGTCCTGCTGCTCAGCCCCTTTAAAACAAGCAGAAATTGACTGAAACCAAGCTCATTTATATTGAATGAGGGCAGCGGGTGAATTCTCAGCACAAGCGCATAAGCATTCCTTTCATGTACTCCTCCACCCCTCCCCGCCACAGCTTTCTTTCCCCCTGCACCTCAGATAGCTCACTTAGACTTGATGAGTAGAAACACAGGCAGAGTTAATTGCAGTGCGTTCACCATCATGGCGATGGCAACAAAGCAGCATTTGTAAATAACACCACTCTGCCATTTCTCTTCACAGATGTCTATCATTTTAACCTTGTCTATTGGCAGTTTTTAGAGTTTTTATTGCTGTTTTTGTTAGGTTTCTTTTTTTTTTGCCTCTTACTTCCAGGGCTGCTTGACATGCACGGACCATGACAATTGGATGAGAGGTTTGGCTCCAGCTTTGTACATTGGCATTGGTCTCACGTTCCACCCTGCAAGAATTTGCGCTTTAATAATGTCTCATTTGACACCTTGTGTGGTGTTGAGTTTTCAGGGAATTCAAACTGTCATGTAAGACTGCGATGGGACTGGAAAATCACCAGAAAATAGCTGTTCAAAATGGAAAAACAAAAGCTTTTTTATTATCCTCCAATACTCCAAGAGACGAGATGCATACTTTAGAGCAGCATGCAGACAGATGAAGTAGTGTTGTGAAAACAAGTCAACTTTTATGGCCCAGCTAGAGGCAGACATGTCTATCTCTCCGTTTTCGATTCTAGGAAGATCCTTTCTTGTGCATTAATTTAGAGGCGAAAAGCTGAGAACTGAATTAGAGTGGCAAGGCCTACTGATGTGGCTTCTTGCCACTCTGGAATGAAAATGAGAGATAATACCTGTGAAATATCCTGTCTGGGTGCTCTGGATCTCCCACAGAATTCTGTGTCAGAGACTACTGGGGAAAGGATTTGAGAAGTGTGTATGTTTGTGTGTCATGGAAGTGTCTGTGCTGCAAAAATTTGTTTTTTAAATGACTATTCAGTGCAATTGGCATGAACACAACAGTCAGTGCTGCTCCACTACACAAGTGTCCTCACTTCCAGACTTAAAAAAGACATCACATGCCTCAATGACACACAGCATATTTCATCTCTCTCTTTTAACACTGTTGTCGCGTTTCGGTGAAGAGTCATGAAAAAAAATCTGATAGATGTGCGTGATAATCAGGGGCGTTTATTGAAGAACGGGCTTCTCCTGAAGGGCCCTGGAGGGCCTGGTGGGCGTAAGTGCTTTTGTTTTGGAGTATAAAGCTGAATGTTCTGCTAAGAGCAGTTGGGTCTCATAGGAACAAGTAGAGAATTGAGGTGTCCATGGTCATGAGAGAAGAGGGCTAGGTCGGAGAGGAAGGGGAGGGTCCTGTGGACAAAAATTTCCTCAAAAGCTCAAAATTTCCCTCTTAATACACTGGCAGCTTTGTGACAAGGAGAAGTTAGTGAAGAATAAGAAAAAAACTAACATTATGACATTAAATATTAAAATGGAACAGAATACATTTTTAACACCTTCAACAACGTAGTCTCCTTAAGGGGGGCTTTGAGGGGAAAGTTTAGAAGAGACACCGAATTTCAATTTATGCTTTAATAATGTCTCATTTGACACCTTGTGTGGTGTTGAGTTTTCAGGGAATTCAAACTGTCATGTAAGACTGCGATGGGACTGGAAAATCACCAGAAAATAGCATGGTTGTGTGTCATGAAAGTGTCTGTGCTGCAAAAATTTGTTTTTTAAATGACTATTCTATCTATCTATCTATCTATCCATCCGTCCGTCCGTCCATCCGTCCGTCCATCCATCCATCCATCCATCCATCCATCTATCTATCATCTGTTAGCCTATCTTACTGTCTGCCCAGCTTGGCCATTGAGTTGACCTGGATTTTCACATTACACTGTGAAAACTTTGCCTATGTAGTTGCATGCAGTAAGTGCATCTGGACTATATATATATTTTACTAGATATTTTACTTGAAAACAAATCACTGTTTAAGATTTTTTTTTCCAGTGTGAAACTATGCGTTTATACTTACGCGACTGCACATGGAGTTTGATGGTCTCTGCAGTTGCCATCTTCCTTCCCGAGCACTATGTGAGACTGCGAGGTCAATACAGGTGATCCCTACTGCTGCTTATAGTGTAACAATCAATTTACTTCCTGCTGGGTAGGAGTGTTTGTTTCTGTGTACACAGCATACACTGTACCACTTTCCAGGCAAAGCAAGGAGGTATTGTAGCCTGTTACTTGAAAAACTCTGCTTGACTTGATGTACACATGTGCACATATCTTCGATGTAGAGAGTGCAGCTAGTCTTGCAGCAGGTTGAACTAGTAATCAAAACCTTTCTTTCTCTGCTCTTCATCTAATAGTTTGTACCAGCTTTTGGTTTGACAAAAAACATGTATGTTTTGGTGAGGAGCAGAACAGATATGAGAAAGTATTTCTGGGGCTTGCTTTTCTGCCTGCAGCTGAGCCTCAGGTATTAGGGATGGCTTGGGAAACACGTCTGTTACTCAGCGGTGAAACACTAAAGCAGATGTTCGGAAAGGGAAGGCTAAAGATGATGCTTCCTGAATGGGGAGCAGGAGAATTGCAACTGAGGGCCCAAAAGAAAAGCTTGGCTTGGGGCTCAGTGGGTGAAAATACCAGAAAGTATTGGAGCGAGGCAAAGTTTCTTAATCAGGTCATATTTTACTTAAAGAGTCTAACTTTTTTAGGCCTTCGAGGGGCCAGTATACGCAGGAACCAGAGAACCACTAGATGAAGCACAACAGAATTAAACAGAATACACTTGAGATTCTAATCCCACTCCACACTGGTCTGATTGGTCAATTGTTAATGTGCAGAACTGAACATTGATTTAATTTTAACATGACAAAGTGTTTTAAAAATGCAGCGCTCATGACGCAAGACTCTGAAAAAACAGTGAAACACATCAACAAAGATGCCCTTCTGATGCACCCATAAGAGAGTTAATGTAGAACGAACCCAAGGCATTTCTCTTTATAGTAATGTAGAAAACCAACAGGAAATTAACACAAATGTTGCATGTCAGCCTAAAAGTCATACTGTCCATATAATCATCAGAGTCCAATGTCATATGAATAAAAGTTAGCACTTCCAGTGATCAGATCACATAAATATTCTATTTTGTGCCAAATCAAATAACAGCTAATGACTCTTACCGGACTGTTGATTGATATACCAGGTCTTCCCGTCTCCGGTAATCCTCCATATGGGAGTAATTGGTATTGAACATAGCATCGTACGTAAAAATCTTCTGCTTAATAGTGCCTCCGTCAGTAACCTGTTGAGAAATAAGAATAAAACTTTAATAAAAAGATGTGTCTTATAATGAAGTGGATATTCCATAGACCCCTATACATAAATAATGAGATGAGACAGTAGAAGAGCTCGATGCCCACAGGCAAAGTTAGTGCTCACACTTTAAAATGATCCCATTGATCCATTTAGAGTTATTATTGGTATATTATTTAAGAGCTTGTGAAGAGATGAATTTAAATGAGCTCTCAGAAACCTGCCGAGCATGATGAAATCAGCGAGACACTTACACATGTGGCATTAGGAATTTAGTGCACTATAAGGCAGCGATCTAATGATGACTGACGTTTTTGCTGCATTTTGTTGGTCTGCGGCACAGGAAAGGTAATGGAATGTGAAGAGATATTGCAGAGGTGAGGGATATTTGCAGCAGCATTGGCTCATTTTGCGTCTTTTTCCCCTCCCTGACGTTCCTGGCAAATGATGGAGCGTGGCTCTTTTTGCGCTCATATCCACCGGGGAGAGAAAGGCGCTTAGCATTTGAATGACTGCGATTTCTCTTCAGTGCACAGAAAGAAGAAGGAGAAAGAGGGGTGACAGATTTTAATAGACGTGTTAATGCCTGCTTTTGAAGCATTGGAATTGTTGGCGGGACAGGTGTCTTTCTTTCGGCGAACACTTGAGATGCTATCTACGGCCTCTTAATCTGGTCCCCCGGCGCTGTAAATCAGTTTTAGGTGGATTTGGGATTGGTTTTCCCCTGTGTGGGGAACAACAGTGCCACGAGGACAATGTTAAATTGGTTTGATTTGAACAAACAATTCACGCTGCCCTCACAAATGAGTGTAGGATGGCCACAATAACCTCTATTCCTCTTGAGATTCACACTAAATGCCTACAGCCACTACAACACACAATGATTCATAATTGCTCAAATTCTCTTTAGAAAGGAATTATGGGCAAAATGAATATAGTGGATAAACAAGCGTATAGGATAATGTTTACATAATGCATATCTGAAAACTCACAATAACAGCGAGCTATTCCAGAGCAATTCCAACATGATTTGATATATTTTAATACACCTGGAGCAAGAGTCCTTTTATATATGAAACTCTGTGGGTTAAGAATATTTTCTAGCTCTACCATCTCTTTATGGTTACATTTGGAAGTCTGTTTCCGCTTCTTTACCTCAGAGTTGAAACGTAATTTTTCGTGAAGCAAATACAGGGTACATGTTTATACAAGTTGATGTAAAAGAAAATGTGTAAAAATTTTATACTTCTTACTGAAATGTATTTTGATTTTGAAAGAAAGAAAGAGGAACAAAATGAAATGATGACAATGTATTCAAACTATAGAAATATATTTCAAAATATTTACAAGTAATCTTGGTATTAAAAGGGCCAAAATATATCAGGCAATATTTTATTCAATTCTCTCTCTCTCTATGTATGTATATGACAATATATTCAAAACCCATATAGAAATGCAAATATAAATTAACTTTTTTGGCTTTGTTTTGATTTGCTAATATACAATTTAAAGTATGTTTAATTAAATGTATTTAAAATATATTATCAGCATTTTTTGTCATGAAGTCATGAATCATGAAATTATACAAGATACTTGTATATATACTGTATATATGTGTGTGTGTGTGTATATATATATATATACACACACACACACATATACATATATATATATATATATATTAGTGCTGTCAATTGATAAAAAAAAAAAAACTAATTAATCGCACATTTTTCTGAAATTAATCGCGATTAATCCCACCTAACATTAAAGTTTTTAAATATACTTTTATATTGCAATAATTTCACATTCAATCTTCAAAATTAATGTACAAACAACATAAAAACAGTATATTTTTAAATATTTGTTTAATGGCACCCGCCCAATTACTACTCAAAACTAGCCTGAAAATAGCCCAATTGCTTTCGAGGGGGTCCCCCAGTAAAAATCGCGTTCGGGGGGTAAAATACAAATTTTTTTGGTGGGGTTCTCCTGGTACAATTCACATTCCAGGGCCTAAATATCACGTTATTGTTCTGCGACTGAATAAATGCACTTCTTGTCAAGAGAAAAAGTGATAGATACAGCCAACCCTAGCTCCGCCCCTGCGTTACTTGCGTTAAATATTTTTAACGCGTTAAACTGAAAAAATTAATCGCCTGCGTTAACGCGCTAATTTTGACACCACTAATATATATATATATATATATATATATATACACACACATACATTTATATAACTATATATATAACCTTCCAAAAATGTATCCACCATAGTCAGAAATGTGATGACTATGATTTTTTTCTCAGCAAACAAGTGTGTCTGAGAAAAATGCAAAATGCTGATTTTGACAACCCAAGGCATTTTTAAGTGACACCACTTAAAAACCATCCATGGAATGCTTCAGCATTGCACTTTGAGCACAACAATCACTCTGACCATCTGGCTGTCTTGTAAGCATGCAAGGATGTGAATCGCCACTGCTGCGGATCCCACTACATTCTGCTACAGGTTTACAGAGAAGTGGTGACATTGAAAGGTCGGACACTAAAAGCAAACCTGTGTTTGATAGTTGCATTTTCCCCTCAGGTTGATCCTAGTTGCTTTTGTAGTTGACTCCAATAATGCTTTAAAAATGTTTTAAAAGGTGAAAAGCAACATCGTTTCTGTCTGACACGTCTTACAAAACAAAGGTGCTATCAGTAACTGAATACAGATTCCTTTGGTGGATTCAGCTCTTGAGTCAAGCATTGCTATGGACAGCCTGAGATGGGTCTACCTGTATTTCTCTGAATGTAATCCAGCAACCGTTTAAAAGATTTATGAAAAACTGCATTCTGCCCTTTAATGTACAACCATAATGTGAAATCACCTGTATCTTGTTTCATAAATCAATGAACTGCATTAGAGAAGCACAGAAGAAAAAAGAAAATGAGAAAATTGAACATACTATATGAGCATTTTTTATACCTGAAATAAATTTTTACCCTTAATGGAGACTCTGAAAAAAAATAAAATATCTGTAATTGTGGAGAGACACAAGCTGAAGGGTTTGCTCTGTTTACATGCATTATGGAATGAGAGGGTGCTTGTGTTTATTCAAGCACGTATGAAAATATTTGATAAGCAGCAAGCGTATGCTAAAAACAGCGAACACATGATGAGCAGGAGAGGCAGAGTAAAGGTTTTGACATTCTCTCTGATAAATAGAAACGTGAAATGTGCCTTTCAAAAAAATAGACACTGCCACCCACTTTGTCATCATGACAAGAGAAGAGGACAGTAATGAGAAACAAAAGGTGCCACTGTTCAACGGAATCAAATAAATGGAAAAATTTAATAAACAATGTTATAATCATGATGTTTGATAGAACATCTCAAGACCCTTTCGGATCAAAGTTTCCTGTGGTCTTTCTCTGTTCAGTCATAACTTCAAAATATTTTTTAAATAAATTCTATGCAATATATGGTAACACTTTACAATAACCTTCCTTAGTTAACCTTAGTTAATGCATTAACTAACAATGAGCAATGCATTTGTTACAGTATTTATGAATCTTTGCTCATGTTAGTTAATAAAAATACACATGTTCATTGTTAGTTCATGTCAGCTCAGGTTCATTAAATAATATGAACAGATACAACTTTGGATTAAAGGAATTAATACATGCTGAAATTAACATTAACTATGATTAATTAATGCTTTAGAATAATTTTTAATTGTTAGTTCATGTTAACTAAGGAAGTTTATTTTAAGTTAACCCTAAAAATTATGCATAGCAATTATAAAAATACAATTATGCAAATTGAAATATTTTTTTTTTAATTACTCCACATTTTTTCCAAAAGATTTCCAAATGTTTGATGCAGGTGTATCCACACTATACTATCAAAAAAGCTATAAAATAAAGTTCTTTATTTCAGAACCTTATATGAAATAAAATCAAAAAGAAAATCAGGATTTTTCAAAATATTAAAAATGCATTTTCCTAATACAGCTATCTCAGAGAATCTAAAAATCAGTGTTGAAGACAACCATGCATATGGCTGTGGTGATGAAGTTAACGAGAGACATTTAGCTGGCTTGTCTCCATGGTGTGCTCATACATGTGGGCCTAATAAATTCAATTCTTAATCAAAATGGACCTGAACTCCCATGCGAAAGGACATCCATCATGGATGACTGTCCGCCCTGTTGTCTTGACAACTACCTCTGCTATGAGACTTTGGAACGAAACAGGCAGACAACAGGAAACCAGATAAATGTGCTTTTATTGAGGAAAAAGGCCACATGGTGGAAATGTACATCCAGCTCGGGGTAGTTTATTGAATCTGTTCCACACATTACCGCCAAGACACGGAAGTACAACAGTGGCAGTATACCATCTGGAGAGGAGGAAGAGAATCTGGGTGGGCGAGAACAATCTCCGCCTTCAAAGTCTGTCTATGTACCCACAACAAACTCTAACAGTAGGGTACCTGGAACCTCTTTCACCTAATATATTTACTTAATGTACCCCCTGAGATTTTAAAATAAATATTTTAATAATTAAGTAACACATTTGCATGTTCACAGTTTTGTGACTGATGGTCACATGACATGCAGGTAAACAAATAAAATATTTCATTTTTTTAGTAAGTGTTTTATTTTGATGTTTATTTTGATGTTTTGATGTTATTTTAAAATGATTTATTGTAATTTTACATTTTTATGACTTAACTAATTATTAGCTTTTTATTAAACTCACAAACTCCCTGCAGTTCCTTCACAAACCCCAGTTTGGGAAACACTGACATAATGTATGGTTTAATGCACTTCATGTGTGCTAATAACAATGAATGGAAGATATTTTCTTATTCTTTGTATTTTTATATCAATATGGTACAAGACTATCCTATTTAAATCAATGTAATACATGAGTTAGGTCAAAAGTAATCTAAAAGTAGTTTGATTATATTACCAAAAATGTGTAATGCAATGGATTATGTTACTAACTACAATTTTTGTCATGTAATTTGGAATCAGTAATGGACAACAATTTGTAAGTAATCTACCCAGGTCTGCATATACGCTCATAGGGCCCTATGATATTTATTTTATTTTTTCACAAATTTTCTTTCTTTCTTTCTCTTTCTTTCTTTCTTTCCAATATTTATTTATTTATTCATTCGAATTCTGTTTTTTCCAATTAAATTTTCCTGGATTCCTTTTCTTCCATTTAAATTTTTCTTGATTCCATTTTAATGGTTAAATTACATTTTAGTAAACAAAAATGCATGTCTAATTAATAAAAAAAAATAAAAAAAACTTACACAATTTAACAACAATTTGCTATTTTTATATATATATATATGGCTGGATTCCATTTTAATGGTTTTACATTTTTACAATAATAGGGCCCTATAAAATGTTTTCAGAAATTGTCTGCTTTTATAATTTAATCAAAATTTATTATCAAAAATGGTGGTAATCAAATAAAGGCATAAAACATTAACAATTTAAGTCATCATTTCAAATGTAATCAAATGAACATTTAACAATTTTATTTTTAACAAACAAGTGCTGCAGGTTTACTGTTTAAATTTTTTTAATAATGTATTATTGTTATCATTATTTTCATTCTACTGTACAATGGTATATTTCTGTCACAGTTTCTTCAAGCTAAACCAAACTTTTATATTGACAGGTTGTCGTGAAGACCTTTAAGCATATGTGAGTATGCTATAACAATAGAAGTTTTATCAAATGAAATGGTGATATTCTGCATCACGGAATTCATAGGGCCCTAAACTAACTTTTACACTCTAACCAGCCTCAGACAGCAGAAATCTATTCAGATTAATTATTTGGCAAACATGTCTGAGCCTTAATCAGTCAACTTTGATCAGTGCCACCTTACAGAGGGGTGCAGCCAAGCAGGCAAACAGGATCAAGAGGGGTTGGAGAAGGGTGCAAGCTACAAGGGTACAAGCGGGTAAGGCTGAGGATCCCTACAGAGTGTAAACAATGCACACCGTCTGCTGCGGTTCCACATGGAGGCCCTGGCCTTCTCACTACCTTCACTCAGCTTACTTCAACAGAGTGGCACCCCATCCCTCGGTCCTAACTGAGCTGTGGTTATTTATAGAGCACTCCTGAATCCCCTTCTGTAGCCCGAGGACACATATACACATACACACTGACTTAGACACTCAATGGTTTAATACGATCGTGACCTTCGATCACTACCACAGTCTCACTGAAAATGAGGTTTCCGGTTGTAGCAGACCTCACATGCATTTCAACATACTGTTTGAACACCGATTTACTTTGGCTTATCCAATATGTTCAGCTGAAAGGAGACAAACTCAAAGATACAATGAAACAAACAAATAAATACAGTTTTAATTTATATTTATATGCAGCAAGGATATATTAAATTGATCAAAAATGCCAGTAAAACCATTATAATGTTACAAAAGATTTCAACTTGTGAGCTTTTGAATGTTCTATTTATCAAATCCTGAAATAAAAAACAAATATTATGGCACATGTTTTCAATATTGATAATAATAATGTTTCTTGAGCACCAAATCAGCATATTAGAATGATTTCTGAAAGATCATGTGTCACCGAAGACTGGAGTAATGACTGCTGAAAATTCAGGTTTCCCATCACTGGAATAAATAATTAAAAAATAAATATAACAATAATTATGCATATATATAAAAAAACATATTATGCTGTTTTTTTATCCAATAAATGCTGTCTTAGTGTGCATAAGAGATTTCTTAAAAAAAACAAAAACAAAAAGAATACAAAAATCTTACTGACCTCAAACTTTAAAACAATAGTGCATATGTATAGAAAATAGATTTTTTTTTTCTAAACTATTTGGTATTTTAAGATACACCCACTGCTGTCATCCTTTCAGATATGCGGTCAAAAACTCTTCGGCTTCGTTATTTTTTTTCGGTTCCCTCCTCCTCCGCCCATCACTTAACAGGAGTTTTGTCTCGCTCTACGACCACCACTATTCTAAGCCATTATTTCATAACCTGAGAAAGGTTGAGAGGCCTAATATTAGTGATTTAACAGCAAAATAATAACCCACATAGCACACACGGCATACGTATGTTGATGACAATGCAGACAGCTATTTGTCGACTCAAAGTACATATCAATAATCTTGCGCTCAACTTGTGTCTTCTAAAGATTTAAGGCAAGTCACTACGGATATAGAATGCGGTTTAGCACTCTAAACAAACAGCCACATGGGGTGCACAGTCCCTATACAATATTTGCAGCCACACTCCTGTGTCTTCCTTTGTATGTTCTTCAAATATCGTGCATCCAGCAGTCAATCTAGCCTCGTGTGCAAAGCATACAAACCCCAGCAAAACATGCTCTCTCAGCCTGGGTAATAAAGCTTTTGTAAACAACTTTTATTTGCCATCAACTTGCTTTCATCTAGTGAATGGTGACCAGACTATGTAGTGCTACCGCTAGCAAGAGTTGTGTAAACTGAAGGAGCTTTACAGCCCAACTGGTGGAACATGGTGCTAACAAGCCAAATGTCATGGATGTGGTTCCCAGGGAACACATACACTGATAAAACTGATTAAAAAAACTGATTAAAAAAAATACTGTACTGTAAATATACTGTAACGGCTGGACAAATCAGACATATTATTATGTGTTATAATTAACAAATAACCCAACATAACCCTCACCCAACAACTGGACTGGGTGCCGGGATGTTTGTGAACAACACCCAGGCCACTGGTTACCATGGCAGCCAGGGCACCTTAGCCAGATAACATGGCTTTTATAGCCCATGGAATTCAGAAAGAGTTTTACCCTCACTTAATTCACTTTGAAACAGACACATACAACCCATAGAAAATGGTCTCTTTCATTAATTCATAGACAAACCTTTCTATGAATGAACATGCATATCCCCAGAACATTGTGTGTATTATTACTGTTTTTGTATTCTGTTTAATGCGTACTTTATGACAGAACCACTAGTTAATGTAACCTCACCTATACCATTTTTGGTATCTACGAATTTGTATTTTGATGATCTAAATGATAGTGTATATTATGTGGATACCCATGCATCATATTATTATTATAAACAATGTTCCTTCTAAGCTGCGCGCATGTGCGGCCACGCACTTCTTACGTCACGACCACGCAGAAGAAATAATATGCCGCGCACACGACACGCAAAAATGAGTTGGCAAAGCCATTTGATTGAATTCTAGTAAATGCTAAATAATTGCAATGCTCGGGCAAACTACTATAGAGTTGTTGTCGCTACAGAGTTTGAACCGGTGAATGCGGTTTACAAGTTTCATAGAAAGAGAATGATGTGTGCCAAATGAGTCGCTGCAGAAATCGAATACTTTAATTGATTTAATTTAACTTTAATTGACAGGCGAAATAGCTCAACATGATGTGAAATAAAACGTCATCATGCGGAATGTGGTGGAAATATATATATATATTCTGTGTTCTTTTTAGTTATTGGTATACTGCAACATGTATAGCTGAAAAACAGTAAGCAAGGAGGTCATTTATTATTAATTGCAGTAAATTAACATCTTAAATTAAGTCTCATGTAAATGTAAATCTACAGAGGCTGACTCATTAAAGCATGATGTTTTACTAGAGGATCTTTGTAGGCTCATGTTATACTTTGCAGACTGGATAACTGTGGAACTCGTTTTAATTTTAATATGATTAAATATCATTTTAATATGATTTATTGCAGTTCTTAGTATGAGCTGACGCATTGTTGAAATGCTAACAAAAAAGACGTGATCAGCGCATAGTGTTATAGAACAGCTCATCTGCATGACAATTGGTTTAATATTGTGCTCCCCCAATGGGAACAATGGCCGCTCTGAAAAGAACACGAAACGGGACCTTTGGAAGTGTGGCCGTTTCCTCAACACCAGGGGATCTTCATTCTAAACAACACAAAAAATCTAATTCAACGCTGCGCCGTAATAACTGGAACTAAATCACAGCCTTCGGTGTTTCTCCAGTAGGTACCTATGATATTTCCGCTATGTCTCCACAGGACGCAGATGTGAGCTTAAACTGCTCTACCTGCTCACCTGGGAACCCGTGGTGAGCCGAGGTCCCTGCTGTGCTGAGTACAGTGAGAGGCGTGCTGAATGAATTTCACGCTGCACATGTCAGATGTCTCCTCCCTCCCGGCTATGACACTGAAAGGGATCTGCCTCTCTGCAGGGCTTTCGCAGATGCCATGGGACGGGTTATCCAGTTAAACACAGACACACAACCATCCCACCTGATCGATGCCATTATATAAATCGTGTCTTCAAGGTGCAGCGCTGTCATGTGCATGTCTTGCATAAGAATGTTTCTGACAGGCTCGGTGCGTTTTCTGTGTCATAACAAATAAAACTACAGTAATGAGGCACATAAGCAGTCAAAAGTACACACAGTTTCATATATTTTTATATCTATTCAGGGCGCCCTCCTTGTTAATACCCAGTGTTGGGAAGGTTACTTTGGAAATGTAATAGGTTACAGATTACAAGTTACCCTACTTAAAATGTAATAAGTAGTGTAACTTTTCAATTACTTTATTAAAGTAATGTAACTGATTACATTTGATGTACTTTTTGATTTCTTTTCTAAATTTCTAATGCTTTCAACTTTTAATCATTTTCAAACATGTGAACCAGGCAAAACTGTAACTGATTACAATTACTTTTATTTTGTAATTAAATTACATAATTCCGTTACATGTAACTAGTTACTCCCCAACACTGTTAATACCTGTCAAACGGGTCAACTTATAGCTTGATATCTGCCTGATAAGGTAAAACCCAAAACTATAATGAGGAAACAATATGTATGAAAAAAAACAAAAACAAGATGGCCATTGGGGTGATAAATATTCCTCTGCCCTGATGTGAGTGTCACATGCTCTAGGCATGCTGTCACTCATTTCCATTCCAAGACCACCAGGGAGGACAGAGCAGTGATTGGATGAGGCATTCTCTGGCAGATTGGAACTCTGGGATTAAAACTCATGCTGCCAGACATGTTCCAGCTCAAAAATCAGGGCAGCCGAGAACATCTGATCTGCTCTGGTTTCACAAGGTCAAACCAAAGGCCAGATAGTGGCATCAAAAACTATTTGGACACTTAAGCCATACTTAAAAATGTATGAATGTCAATGCATTTAGTTGACAAAATATCAACCCAAGTGGCACTTATTTGAAAGAAAGACAGATTTCAGCCACTTAAAATGACTCTGGGAGCTGGTGAAAAGTAATGACAATAATGCCTCAGAAAGTTTTTGTTTTTTTGCTACTTTTTGCTTGTTTAAAGATGCCACTAGGTGTGCTATTGTGTATGTAATGAAATGTATATATGTGATATTGTGAATGCAATGTAATGAAATGTATTATTATTATTATTATATAAAACACTTAATCATAAATTATAAATTCAAAAGTTATTCAAAATTAAAAAATTATACCATTTTAAAAAGATATACAGATATATATAAAGCAATTTTACCCGATATGTGCAATATGTCTTTTTGTGTAATATAAATTTCAAGAATATATATATATATATATATATATATATATACATATATATGTGTGTGTGTGTGTGTGTGTGCATTTTTCTTCAACGCTCTCATAGGTTTTCTGGTAAAACACATTTCTGAGTAAGGCAGCCAGCTGTGTCTCTAGGAACTTTTTAGGAGACAGCTTTCTTGTAAACTTTCGTATGCAATAAGACAACTTCTCTATAGCTTTTGTGAGAACACTTTTGAGCTTAAGCTAATTCAGTTTCGTTCTAGTGTTTCCAAAGA
Organism: Sinocyclocheilus rhinocerous; assembly: GCF_001515625.1. NCBI lineage: Eukaryota > Metazoa > Chordata > Actinopteri > Cypriniformes > Cyprinidae > Sinocyclocheilus > Sinocyclocheilus rhinocerous. The sequence continues at coordinate 393,381 of NW_015638024.1, read as the reverse complement.
CTTAATTGTGTTTTAACACATTTTGTACCATACCATACAAATAAGTGACTTAAAAACAGCATTGTCGATTAGGGGTTGAATAATTATGACAGCTGTAAAACCTTTTTTGTATATATAAAAAATATATATACCTCACATATACCACATATACCTAAAAAACATTACATTATATATTGACATTATCACTTTTAATATGCTATTAAACTGTTATAAATGCAATAAAAAAAAAAAAAAACTCTGGAGCTTCAGAAATGCTTGAAAACTACAATATATCGGGGGTTGAATCATTTTGATTGTAAGTGTATAATTTAAAGAATATAGGAATATAAGACAGACATTTAAAAATGACACACAGTACAGTTAAAAAAGGATAAAAAAATGAAAAATGTATATTTAAATAGATATTTAATTACAATATGAATTGTGTCTTTTTTGTGGGAGCAACATATAATGTTATTTTTAGTTGCTACTACACAAAACCGGCCCAAGATAAAGTCATGTGAGACTTTTTGTCTGAGAAAAACAAACAGGAAGGGTAAATTTGATAGAGAGGATGTCCATGCTGTTTATAATGCTGGGGAAATATTGTCTGGGGCATACATTAACCTACTGCTTAAGGACAATGAAGACCAAGGGTAAGGCTAAAAGAGGATGTCTTGCTCTGCCAGAAGGACATCATGCACGAGGTCCAATTTCCCTCAAAACAGGGATGGCAGGAAGCATTCCCTGGCCCCATGTTAACAGTAATTAGGGACTCCTTACAGAGACTTTCACTCATTTCCCATCATCTGAAGTGCCACAGGGCTTGACAACACTAGAACAGTGCATCTCTAGGAAAATTCAACTATGCGCACCAAAAAACAAACACACTCATCGTATTCCCCCACCCATATTCACCTACACATTAAAAAAAAAAAGTTATATAAGTTTTAGACAATGAATAGACAAAACACAAGTTATGTAAGCGCCACTCTGCAGTCTGCAGTAGGAAAACAAAGCTTTGACTGAAGGACAAGGTGAAAATGTGCTGCAAAAAGAGGACACAGAGACCTCTGGGAGAGCTCACCCTTAATCCCTTGGGCCAGAGAGAGCTAAGCATGGGTTATTTGAGGATATGAAATCCAGATTTCCAGAAGAAAAAAAAATCATAATTGAACTTTACTGTCTTGTATATGCATGCACACTTTCCACCAAAGAAGGAAATAAGGGATTTTCACAATGTAACAAAAATTTGCTTCACTTAAAATTTTTACGGTTCCTATGTAATCCTGTGGTGATAATTATTATTGTACTTTTTATTTTCATGTAGCATCAAAATTTTGGTCAGGTAAATTTTAGAACTCCTAGAATTAATTCTGAAACATTGGTTTAGTACTTTTGTACTAACTTTGTATGTTTTTTAAAAGATATTTTGCTTTTACACGAATGGGAAATTTTCTAGAAATGCCTTTGTCACGTAAATGCGTACTACCTGGTTGCAATAATTTACAAAACAGCTCGGTCTCCTTATTTAAATTAAGCTGCTAGAGGGAACATCCATTCAGGTTGTAGCAGTATTTGAGAGAGATGGCAGCTTTCCCGCGAGTGGGCGTGGTTTCAGGGCTGACAGTGGACACGCCCCCCAGCATTTGAGAACAGAGAATACTGCATATTTTTTCAAGATTTTGATATTTTATATACTTGACATTTTTTTAATCATTCAAATTTGGCTGGGTGGTTAATAACACATTTTTCTGTGGTGTGACAAACTCAGAACACATGTTTAATATTGCTTTACACAGGCTTTAAACAGTCTGTGTAAATGCATCTAATGCCACTTCAGATACAGCTTCTGTTTCCTCTGCATTTGAATGATAACAACTCTAGTGTCTTATTATTCTAACTGAATTAATTAATAAAATGTAAGAATTTGACGTGAAAGATGACACATACATTTTATAGGATTAGTGAAAAAATTGCTCATTTATAATAATAGTGGAAAATGACATGTTGTTTTTTATATAGCCAGCAACTCATTTTCAGTTAATTGTTGTTTCTACCTCTTTCCAGTCACAGAACACTTTATTTTGAGAGTTGTTTAAGTGTGAGAACATCCCGTAACTTAGTGCAGTTTGAGGGAAATTGTAATGTTTAATAATTTTTTTTTGTATGAAAATACAATTTTGCATTGAAAAAAGTAGATTTTTGTTTGTAGGCTATATGCTGTCAATTATAGCTCTTAGACAGAAAACTGAAATAGGCAAAAATTGGTATTGGAAGGTCACACTTACAAAAAAAAAAAGAAAAGAAATCGGAATCAGCCCAGAAAATTGCAATCGGTGCAATTATTATAATTATAAAATATATTTTTGCAGAGTTTGGGAAAGCATACAAACTGTGGCACCGCTACGCTCCACTCCATGGCATCAGGACAATAATTATTCAGTTGATCTGTCATTTGAATATTTCATTTTATCCTTCTGTAGATGCGAACAGGCAGGGGTGGGCACGAGCGCCGGCAGACAGATGGTCCAGAAGACATTATGGGCCACAGCAGATCCTGTGTGTCTGCATATGTTTGGAGCATTCCAGAAGAGACTGTCTCTTTGCACTACACCTGCGCCTCTGGACAGAGACTCTCACCATCTGGACCTGGTGGTGGCGCGGCATGAATCATGCAAAGCTAGTGTAAGCATGATAATATTAACTTTAAAAATGTCAGTCTCAGCTGTAAATACTGTGCATATTACTGTATATAATATAGCAACAGCAATGTTTATCTTTATAGAACTGTTTATACTACTAGAACGAATGAAGTTTAGATGTTCTTTCATATACTTATTTAACTTATACAGCATTTGATATATATCACAACATTAAAACAACTGTAAACAATTATGCATGTTAATCTGAAGAAAAGAAATGTTGTCATTTTTCATTCTAATCATTTTTCACAATATTATTGTTTTGACTGTCTTTTTGATTAAATAAATGCAGTCTTGATACAAGCATGGTATAAGCATAAAAGACTTTGCCTCTGAAAAGACTTTCCTGTTTCTCTGATATCTCCAATCCTTTATACTTTTCTATTCACCGGACTCCATTCTAACATGTAACACCCACTTTTCCTGATCCAATCAAGTTCAGCCTAACAATGCTTTCTTCACTAAATCCTATTTCACTCTGAAATAAGTAAAATATACATCGCATTTCATGCTGACCTTAAGACAAAAAGCCTAATGTTTCTCTATCTAGTGCGCCTATTCTAGTTTATTCGTACATATATATCTTGTTTCAACTACACTGCAATGTTTACATACATGAACAAACATCTTTTGTTTGCAACATCTCTCTGACATTTTAAAACTTTCCTGCAATGCCATGTTTAAGAAACGACAATTTCCAGCTCCACCATGAACTTCCTGTGTAACATTGCAGATTTAGGTTCCACCTATTACTGAGATGACAGAGGCATCGTTCAGAGACAGGCTTATCAGTAATCCAGAGGAGGGATTTGGCCTTTATTTTCTGATGACGAGGTGTCAGGCAGGTTACCAAGGATTAACATACCGATTTGAAGTAATCATTTCTCCTGTTTCCTGCACAAAGATTAAAAAATAAATAAATAAAAAAGTTTATCCTGTGATGAAGCATTCAAATATTCATCTATCTCACATACTGAACAATGAGGCTTATTTTATATTTCTCTTAATACCAAGCGTGTTGTGATATTACTTTTCATTTGCTTACTTAACAAACTTCACAGATGGAACAGACGGTGGCCCATTACTTACAGATCATTTAGGTTTGCAGTTTGACTTTGTCTTGCACTAGCTGGATCGTAATGCATCATGGCAGCTGAACGGAGGCTTCAAAGGGAACTTCTAAAATGGAGTGTAAGAGGGAAGTTTTCAAAGATAAACCAAAAACGTCACCCATACTCAAAGAGCGTGTGAAAAAGCTTTCATCGTGAATGGCTTCCATAAGATTTCTCTTTGCAAAGAGGGCATACGGTGTCATGTCATGACCACAACTTCAGTTTTCAAATGTGACACTCTAATAGCTGCTAACTTTACCAGTCAAATTTACTCTTGATTCAGAAATTAATCATGTATTCTAATAAACATTCATTAAGTTAAAAGGTTAAATATTTTATAATTAAAAATGAAATTAAAACAAAGGCATGCAGCGTTCAAGTATTTCTCAATTAAATTATCGAGTAGTCTTACTTTACTTCATGATTTTTTAGATATAATTGATTAATAGCCCGCTGATTCAATGCAGAGAGGCAGGTTTGTAATTAAAATTAGCTGCAAAATTTCCCTTTATTTCTCTAGGCCTAACTTTGTGTTCATGTTCGATTCTAAAGAGCTTATTACAGTTATTCAGCCAAGAACCATTAGTGGTTTCCTCTTTTTTTTGTCAATACTGTATTTAGAATAATGTTAGCAACATTCTATACTACAGTGGGTCTTTTAGACTGCTTTTACTCTGTATGCTGTAAAGATTCAATATTTTAATACATGTCCATTCTTGTTATAACCACTTGAAACATACTGTAACTGACTGGTTACATTAAATGAAGCACAACCATGTACCTCTATGTACCTCCTAATAAATATGGATAATGTACATCCATTATTATGTTATAACGCACACAACACACACACACACACATACATATATATATATATATATATATATGTGTGTGTGTGTGTGTATATATGTGTGTGTGTACCCCTCGGTCAGTTTGCCGCGGGGCCCCCTTAAGAGCGGGGCCCGGTGCAACCGTACCAGTTGCACCCACCTAAAGACGGCCCTGTGTACGATAAAATACAAACTGGCATAAACAACATCACGGACCCAGCAAACAACAAAACAACACTAAATGAACTAAATGAACCGTTTACTTTCTACATGTTAGCAGAATCTATCCATCTAGATTCGTTCAAAGCATAGTTAGTGACCTTTGACCTCTTAATCTTCATTCTAAATATTACATTAACCCTTCCTGACTTTCTATACTGAGTTTGTTGTGCTAGAATTTTCACTAGTACAAAGTCAAATCTTTTTGAGGGGCCATGTTTATCAGGTCTTTCTCTCGGCAGGTAATGCAGCTGCCTACCAAAATAGAGATATTTTCGACACTGTTAAAATTGAATGCGTAACCCCGCAGTTGTTAAAACATCACAGCTTCCTGCCACATACCAGGTAAATTCCGTAAATGGCACCCAACAATACTGAGCACTCGGTTGGACACTTTAGCTGCTAATAAAATGGCTGTTTTGCAGTAGTAGGTAGGACTGAGTCAATGTGTGCTCTGACAACTAACACAGCACCTACAGCACAATCGGGCCTCCCAATCTACCTCTATTATAGACTTTGCCTTGATTAAAATAATTGTTCTCCGGTGGCAAGATGCTAATTAACAATATTGGACTTGAGTGTGCTGACTTCTCAGAGCACATGAGCTTGACAGGTTTAACAGAATATTAATTATTTGTGGCAGTTTACATGAGTACAAATTGAGCAGTCTAACATGTTAACCAATGAAACTCGGACGTTTAACCAGGCGCTGTTAATTAGCACTGTCAGGCTATCGCTGTCGAGATTATTCCAGGTGCACCATTCAGTGTGCCAGTCAAATCTGTTGTCCCTTCACGTTTGAGACGTGATGTGTATTTGCATTCTGTGATATGGGTTTGTAGCCTCACACTGTAATTTCCCTGCAGGGCTTGACTTAATGTCCTATTCCTGTACTACGGAAAAAAAGAAGGAAATGCCATAGCCTGCGGATAGAGCTTCAGCCATGTTGCTGTCAGAAATGCATAATGAGTCCTTAGTCACAGCCCAAGAAGTGCCGTGTTGACGTCCTTCACGAGAAGAGCTTCTCCTTTGATTAATTGTTTTCATGTGACATGTGCATTTCACCTTGAATTCTTTTTGATTACTTTCTATCTTTGACAATAAAACACTGTATTCTATTTCTACTTCCCTCGCTTTCTGCCAACACATTTCTCCTATTTATGTAATTTTACTCATGTGTGTATAGCATATTTGTACGAACATATAATATATTGGGTTTTCTGAGGCATGCTTTATATTAAAGTCTCTGAGGAGACACGTGGTGCGCTTTCCATTTTCTGCTGCACACATAATTTATGTTCTTCCTTTCTTCACGAAAAAGTAAATAAATGAAAAAGAGAGAGAAAGAGAGAAAAGAACAATATATAATAATAAGAAAAAAATAACAACACTGTTGATCTGTGAAGGTCCCAGGTGTCTAGAGAGTAAAAGTGCATGGACCTTTTTTCTTCCCCTGAAGACACATTTTACACGGAAATGAAAGCTATAATGGCTTTGATTTTCGCCATTAAAAGAACAAAACCACAACAGGAACGTGATGCTCACAGGATTTGAGGCACACAGCATATCTCAGGTCAGGATGTTCCATGTCTATTCAATTTCTGACCAAGTCACGCTATAGGAACTAGAATGCCACCAGTCACATTCACACTAAACAATGCGACAAGCTGATACAAGTATCTCTTTCTCACCGCCGGCAATTTTGACAGCAAAACACAAGCTTGTTATATCCCATCAATCCTCATGAACCTTAATATTTTGTGTCGTTCTGCTTCCAAACCCCCTACTGTCTCTTTGCGGCAGCTAATTTGTTGTCCAGACACGAAACTGTCTGTGAAAGCTTGCTTAAGCAACTGTGGTGTAGAAAGCAGCTGAGAGGAATGTGGGCTAATGGATTCTGGTTGGAGGGGGGAACACTTGGGAGCATGTCGAGGCATAAATGTTTACGTTCTTGTGGCATTGGAGACAGAGGACACGGCCTTGATGCTTGCAACTTGCGAAGTGCTTAAAAACCCAGGCGAGCTCACCACAAACCTCTCATTATCGTTGTGACGACAGAGTGATACATGAGGCACGTTTAATAAAACAAAGCTTCTGGGCTGAGGGGATTTCAAGGCCCTGTGATCAAGCAGTGTGGCTTATACACTAGCATCACTCGATGGCGTAGAAGAGGGACGGAGACACAGGGCACAAGGATGCTCCTTTTTTAAATCTTCCAACTTCCCCTCACTACTGCATATCTTCTCTGATTATTCTGTGTTTTCATGTAGAGCGCCTCTTGGAGTTTGCAGTGGGTGAGGGGACTGTCAAAATGAAAGCATGAAGAAAGCTATTGTTTCCTCATCGTGTATATGCTCAAGGATATATATGCAAGAATCATAGCCTGAAAGAGTGAAAATCCACATAAAAAAAAAAGAGAGGAAGGATCGGAAGGAAAATAAAGAGCGTGCCATCAGAAAATTGGCGTTATTTAAGTTTTACGTGCTGTTGGGCTTCAACTGGCCTAAATTTTCAACCCCACACACTAGGGCTCTGTTCCAAAACTTGCCTACTGTACATAGGCCTCATTTAAAGGAGTCTTCTAAGATACTTTTTTTGCCCAGATTCTAAGGCATCACTCCATGTAGTACAACTCATGGATAACCCTAGAATGTGTTGCAGCTTGCTCCCTTAAAATCAATTCCAAATGGCAGATTATAAATAAGAAAATGATGTTTATAAATTATAATTCAAAACTGAAAAAGTTAAATAAAAAAAGCAAAATATCAAATTAAAATGGACTATTTTATGATAGCATGTTGCAAAGATAGCAGCAAAGAAAGTGACTGTTACAAAACCTGCTTTATTTTAGGCTCATTAGAATATCATTAGAAACCAAATTAAAAAGGGACTATTTTATGGTAACATGCTGCTATGCAATTTAAAATAATTAATAATAAAAATACAGTATACACAAAAAATAGACACTTGTGTGTGTGTGTGTGTGTATGCACAACGACTTTATTTTTATGTTTATTACAATATTAAGTGGTTTTCTAAATTTTCAACTAAAAAGTAAAAAAATGACTATTTACAGTAAAATGTTAAGCTAACTAAATGTCTCCTATCAAAAATGGTATTGTTGGTATTGTGCATATTAGAATATTTAATTGTTTGCTCAATGTTCAATAAAAAAAACTATATAATAATATGTTGTTTAGCGAAGTGCAATATTATAATAACTAAATATAGTACACACATAAATTA
>NW_015638024.1:383582-385061 GCF_001515625.1 Sinocyclocheilus rhinocerous | reverse complement strand
ATATTTTTATATATATATATATATATATATATATATATATATATACATACAACTTCTGTATTGATATGCCTATTACAATATTTAGCTGTTTTCAATGTTCAATAAAAAAGTGCAATCACATAAAACATGACCATTGTTAGGAAAATGTTGCTGAGCTAACATTGCAATGTATACACAGTACACAAATAAAATTCACTATGACTAAAATTACAATATTGTGTGCTCATTAGAATAGTGAGATGTTTGCTCAATGCTAAATAAAAAATAGTTTAATCAAACTTAAACAGATTATTTAAAAAAAAAATAGACTGGCTAGCAACATGCTAATGTCAAACTATCTACTCATATCAGTAAGTCGAGTCTCCTGTGCGCTTCTGAAAAAAAAAAGTGCTATTGTATATCACACACATAACCTACATACACAGTTCTAAATCAGTCACTTATGAGCATCCATTGCAGTTAGCAAGACGCCTTCAAAAGACAGCTGTTAGGTAAGATGCAATAACATGACGCTTGTCATAGAATCATCACTTGAAACAGCTAAAGCTTTGTTGTTTTCTCACAGGTTAATGGCTCTGTGAAGAATCGATACGTAAAGCATCTGGGTGATACGTGATAGAGTGCACAATCAGGAAGATACATGGAAACAGAAGAAACATGAGCCTCGAGGAATGGGACTAACTAACTGTCCCTTGCAAGGCTTGCAGCAATAATGAAAAGCTATCCTGAGTGCCCCTCTAAGACACTAAATAAATCACTCACACTACTACAACGAGGCACCACGCTGGCCCACAGGGAGAGACAGAGAGGGAGACATGCATTATTTACCAACAGAAACTGCAATATCAACTGCTTTTCCCTGGCCTGGATCTGTTTCAGCTGCATTGTGCTATGCCAACTGTAGAATGTCAAGGAAGCTGTGGGAGAGCGGGAAATGGGAGAGGAAGAGAGATAGATGGCTAAATATGCTATGCGCTTGAGAATCTGAATGTTACTGTCTTTGTTCATCTCCCACAACAAGTTCAGGGAGGCTGACCGCTACGCTATTACGCCATGTCAGATGTCCTAATGGCACAGCTGCAGTTTCACAGCAAATCAAATAAGACAAAGATCCCTTGAACAAACTTTTGTCCCATGAGAAAATACAACTGTATTGTCATTGCCGCTGAAGTGTAACAGACAGCCTTTTTTTCCTTGTTATATCTCAAAAACACAGACTTGCTCTCTCTCTTCCTTTTTTTGCCCTTGCTGTCAGTGAGGTCACTGTAATCAGTGAATGTAGTTTTCTAATTTAAACATAGCAGATTTGTAGGGGAAAAAAATAAATTCAATAAGATTCTACAATATGCAGGGACATTAAATTTAAGATATTATTAAATAATAATCCAGGTTTTGTAAAGTTAAGCTCAATTGGTAACATGGCATTGTGGCATAATACTGATTACCACAATATATATATATATATATATATATATTGTG
>NW_015638024.1:366006-383019 GCF_001515625.1 Sinocyclocheilus rhinocerous | reverse complement strand
TATATATATATATATATTAAGTGGCACTTACAATGGAAATAGAAATGAATGGGACCAATTGTTGCAGTATTTATTTATAAAGAGGAGTCTAGCATTAATTGTTGTGGTAATCAATATTCTGACACAAGATGCAGTCAGTTCAGTTTAACCCAGAATATTCCTTTCATTACCACAAAAAAAAAGCATATGTAATATAATGTGCTAAATTTGGTCTTGAGAATGACTCATAAGGAAACAAAAATTTTAAAAAGTGATATTTGTATTTAAATAATAAAAAATAAATAAATAGATGCTTTTATAAGCTATAAGCAGAAAATGTAAACCCTTTTTTAAATGGTCTTATTTTGCTAATAAGCAAAGTAAGGAAAGTTAGATTATTGTTGATGGTTATCTTATAATGAAAAGTCCAGGACCATGGACAGCATTCCAGGCTATATGAGTTGTACAGGTTACCCTAGAATGGCTAAATCTATTGATACTTAACACTTTATAGGCCTTTTCCTTCCAGTGCTGAAGCAATTAATTTCACTGAACAAGTGAAAAGAAAAAGCAATGACAAAGCTGGCCAAGATAGGACAAACCGCCATCCCGCAAAGCATGTTTTACATCACACACTTACATGCTTGAGTGAATTGAGAAATAATGTCTTAGAGAGTCGTTGACAGTGAGTCAGATTTCGTGCCGAGTGCCAAGGCTGATAGAAACAAATAGATGCTAAGAGCTACACTTTGTTTGCGGAGTAAGACATCACTGACCTTAGCCACTGTCAGACAATTCTTGTCTGTTCTTGGGAGAAACTGGGGAGATTGAATCGATCTCTTGTGACCCACACTGTCACTTTCTTAATGTTTTTTTCCCTTTTTGCTAACAAAAAAAGTATATTTTTTAAAAAGTAGACTGTTGCATTCAGTGAGTAAAATTCAGCATTTTCACAAACAAAGCTTTCAACTGAAATCAATGCAGAACTAGAGCTCAATTTTGGGAACTTCTGTTAATGCCAAGCACACACAGACTGAAGAAAAAGTCACCCTGTGCACATTTATTGAATTTTTTTTTTCTTTTTTTACAGTTTAGTGCACTATTTACACACAAATAGTCAGTATCAGATGTTGGGTCCATTTGAAACCAGCTTCAAATCTGTTTGAAATAGGGTCACACAATAAATTTAAATAAAAAAGAAATTGTGATATGGCTTAGTGCAATTATGACATTGCAAAGGCTGCTTTTTATTTAAATAAATCTGCAGGTTTCAGAGTAAAGCAAAAGTTTTTTTTTTACAAAATATTTAGCTGTAAAAGAATTGTTTGCACTATTTATTTATTTTATTTTTTAATTATTATTTTCTATGCAGAGGCACTCCACAAAATAACCTCAATGATTGAAGAATTATTCATTCTTTCCAAGCCATGAAGTCAAAATTCCTGTATTTTTTTAAAATAGCATATATATATATATGAAGAGTTCATTTGCAAAAACCGATAACTCCATTTTTTTTTTTGTTCAGAAATCACATTCTTTTTATTGCGCATTCTATCAATTAAACTGCAGTTGGGTTGTTTTGATTAAGTAATAATAACTTAAACAAATACAGGGAATTTACAAAATTAAAGTTCATTGAAAGTGCTTTTTTTTTTTTTTTTACATATTAAAAGTTTGTTTTATAGCAAAAGCAGATAAATCCAATAGTCGTTTTCTGGCAAAAGCAGATAACTCCACATTTCATGTTTTAGAGTAAAAAAAAATAAAATAAAAAAAACCTTTAATCTTTGTAATCTACTCAGATGACAATGTAGATGCCTGACAAACGTTGTTGTTGTGATCGTAAACTGTATGGATGTGATTACACGCAATACACGGAGCTTTTTCCCTCACCATTGTAACGCGCTGCTTTTGCAAGGTTCCGTGAAAACGTTTCAGCTTTTATTTTCCTTTTTCGCCCTGAAGATGATATCACAGGTTCATCAAGTTCGTCGAAATTATCCATCCTCGATCACTTTTAGTCAGCTTTGACGAAACTCCTCTCAGCTAGCACGTCTTTTCAAAGTGAACGTAGCCTTGTCACCTGACCTGAATACAGCGCGCTGATTCGCTAAAATGGACTTATCGGCTTCTGTTCAAAAACAACAAGGGCGCTTGTCGGCTTCTGCAGTAAAACGTGAACCCGCGATGCCTTGAAAGTGGACAAAACATTATATGACCTTCATAATTTTAGATAATCGAATTGTAATGAGCTGCAAATTAAAAAAAACAAACAAAAAAACACTTTGTGTCCTTAAAATAGTTTTTTGGCCAATGGTTATGGTGTCATGTGTTGAATTCCACTCTGAATGTGGATTAAACATTTAAATTATTTTCATTCTCCTCACTAACTCATTGTTTTCCCACAATTTAATATTACTTTCTTTCTCTCTCTCTGGCAGTGCTGGATATGATGCCGTCCTGGACAGAAATGTGGCCATTAAGAAACTCAGCAGGCCTTTTCAGAACCAGACTCATGCCAAGAGAGCATACAGGGAGCTGGTGCTTATGAAATGTGTCAATCACAAAAACGTGAGTGTCAGATCACAATATCTCTCCCCCGTTGTCCAATTTGATGGCAAATGCTGCTAATAACTGTGAGACTTCTGTTTATATGGCTGCCATATTGAACATTATTGTATATATCTTGCACGGCACACAAACCTCAGACCGAGTGGGAGAGGGATCGGTAGCATTAGATGATGAATGACAAAGTAAGAGAGAAAGGGAGTAATATTGTTAAAAGACAGAGAGGAAACACTTTTTTGGCAACTGAAGAGTTCACAATGCTGCTGCCAGATCTCCTGTCCTCCTCCTCGCTCTCTCTCTCTCTCTCTCTCTGAGACTGGGGTTATAAAGGACAGCTGGGACGTGACAGAAATACAAAATCATCCTCACCTCTTATCGACTGTTGACAGTCCTTTTATGGATCTTCCAGCCTCTTTTTGAGGAAAATAACACATTCTAAATGAGTAGTTAAAGGAATAGTTCAAAGATAAATGATGGTTCGGTCATTATTTAGTCATCTAGGTGTCATTCGATACCTGTGTGCTGTATCACTGATATCCTTTTATAGTTTTTGTTAATATTTTAAATTAGATTTTATTTTTATATTTTCTGTTTTTACTATAAATTTAGTTAAAGTTTTAGTTTTGTTGTGTGTTTTTGTCATTTTTCATAGTTAAAAAAAAAAAATCATGTCTAGTATTTAAAAAATTGTATTTATTAGTTTTAGCTTATTTCGTTTTAGTTATTTTAGAACTACAAAAAAAGTACATAGCTGAAATATGTTTTTTAATATGTTTTTTTTATTATTTCAGTTAACATTCGTTTTATTCCAAGTAACAAAAGTTTATGATTTAAGTTTAGTTAACTAAATAATAATACTGAAATAAAAATAAATACTTGTTTATATATTTTATATATGAAGAGTTCATTTGCAAAAACCTATAACTCAATTTTTATTTATTTTTTTCAGAAATCGCGTTTTTTTTTTATTGCGCATTCCAAGTAATATCAATCAAATGTAGTTGGGTTGTTTTGATTAAGTAATAATTACTTAAACAAATACAGGTAATTTACTAAATTAAAGTTTATTGGAAGTATGTTTTTTTTGCATATTAAAAGTTTGTTTTATAGCAAAAGCAGATAACTCCAACAGTCGTTTTTTGGCAAAATCAGATAACTCCACATTTCATGTTTTAGAGTAAAAAAAAATAAAATAAAAAAAACCTTTAATCTTTGTAATCTACTCAGATGACAATGTAGATGCCTGACAAACGTTGTTGTTGTTGTGATCATAAACTGTATGGATGTGATTACACACAATACACGGAGCTTTTCCCTCACCATTGTAACGCGCTGCTTTTGCAAGGTTCCGTGAAAACGTTTCAGCTTTTATTTTCCTTTTTCGCCCTGAAGATGATATCACAGGTTCATCAAATTCGTCGAAATGATCCATCCTCGATCACTTTTAGTCAGCTTTGACGAAACTCCTCTCAGCTAGCACATCTTTTCAAAGTGAAAGTAGCCTTGTCACCTGACCTGAATACAGCGCGCTGATTCGCTAAAATGGACTTCTCGGCTTGTGTTCAAAAACAACAGCAGTGTTGCCAATTTAGCTACTTTGTAGCTAGATTTAGCGACTTCCCCGCCCCTTTTGATACTTTTTTCAAAAGTTTAGGGACAAATTTTGCAACTTCTTGGACAAACCTTATCTAAGTTCTCATCTTGCCCACTGATCTACGTTCATCTTTATATAGATCAGTGAATTTGCCATTGTGATGTCATCTAGTGACATTTAGCTACCAGTTTTAGCTACTTTCAATTGAAAGTGATAGTGAGGTTTCAGGATGTTTCTCAAGTTCCCAATCTTGTGCTCTTTTAATGGGTTTGTTATGCTAAGAAGGTAATTTCACAGTCAGATATGCAAAGTGTGTATTGTATGTTTTTTTGTGGTTCCTCCTTAAATTGTTATGGTGGATCATCTTAGGACACTTATTCTACTTTATGTAGAAACATTTACAGATGTTTTTTATTCAGAAAACCTTTCTCTTTTTAAAAATTGACTTCTAAAATTAACTTTATGCATGTATGCATTTGCGTTCAAGGTACACATTTACATTCATCAGTTCTTGCATTAAATTGTGCACTAGATATAATCAATACATGTTTGGTCAAAGCCATGTTTTTGAGGATGCGTTTGGATACAAATCATTAGAAATGTGATTATTTGTCAGTTTTCAGGTCAGCTGTATTTGTGTAAATGTATTGTTTGTTTGTGATTAGTGGAGTATGTTTTCAGATCATACAAATTTTAACGTCTTTTTTGACTCTTCAGCAGTTATTTTCCTATGCAAATGCTAGTAGGCGTGTGCTTGGCCCTTCTCCTGGAGATTTAGAGTACAGAAACAACAAGATAATAGCATTTTATGAAAAGAGATATAAATTATAGATATAATACTATCAATGTTATAGTAACAACAAAAAAGCCATACAAGAAAAACAGCCTCAGCTAAACTGCAATAAGTGGATTTAAATGAATTTAAGAGAGAGAATTAATTAGTGTAAATTGATTAGTACATGGCTATCCAAACTCGGTCCTGGAGGGCCGGTGTCCTGAAGAGTTTAGCTCCAACCCTAATTAAACACACCTGAACCAGCTAATCAAGCTCTTACTAGGCATAGAAACTTCCAGTCAGGTGTGTTGAGGCAAGCAGTGTTGCCAATTTAGCTACTTTGTAGCTAGATTTAGCGACTTCCCCGCCCCTTTTGAGACTTTTTTCAAAAGTTTAGGGACAAATTTTGCAACTTCTTGGACAAACCTTATCTAAGTTCTCATCTTGCCCACTGATCTACGTTCATCTTTATATAGATCAGTGAATTTGCCATTGTGATGTCATTTAGTGATATTTAGCTACCAGTTTTAGCTACTTTCAATTGAAAGCAGTTGGCAACACTGACAACAAGGGCGCTTGTTGGCTTCTTCAGTAAAACGTGAACTCGCGATGCCTTGAAAGTGGACAAAACCGGCTTTTTTGACAAAACGTGTTTAGGGTTCAGATCGCGCTATATGTGGAGAATAATGCACGGCAATCAGCTCTTTTTTTTTTAAAGTGGCGTTTATCGGTTTTTGCAAATGAACTCTTCATATATATATATATGAATATATATATAGCAATGTAAATTCTTATTCGTAATAAAATAGAATTCGTAACCAGTCTGAAACCAAAGTTTATAGCTACACTAAAAGAACACCAGCAGTGAGCGCGCTCTGCAAACCAGCTACAATTTGGAGCTTTTGTTCCCACTCACTGACTTACAACATCAAAGTCTGACAAGCTTCAGTCTTGTAGTGTGTGCTGAGCGAATGAAACTGTGCTTGGCTCCTTTGCACCTTACTGTGGCCTCTAACAAAGGTATGTTGCATCATACAATTCTAATGACCTTAAAATGTTAAATCAGAAAACTTTCTAAAGCATCTAAACTTTTTTTGAGAGATCTGTCAAACGGGATCAAAAGTTAAGGAAAACACACACACACTCAGAAAGACCAAAATATAGTATTAAAATCCCCCTATCGCATGTATTATTTAACTGCACAATGCAAAAGAAAAACAACATTGTTCTTGTGAGATGGATGTGAGTTATATAAAACTCACCTTTATAAATCCAAATGTGCGTTTCTGCACTATACAGAGCAAGGGTGTCTGGTCGTTTACTTTAATGCATGGGGAAAACATGAAATAAGCATGTGCCACATATACAACAGGTAGATATTCCCAAATCTTCAAGTGAGCACCTCAACATGTTGCGTTTTTCAATTCAATGACTACTGGAACGGAAAGAATTGTTAGGAACAGAAAAGCCACACCAGCTAAGACTCTTCTCCTCCATCTGTGCAGCACTTTGAAGTTTTTTTTCAGACATCTAAAGAATGCTTGATCTCACCTTTCTCTCGTTTCAATTCTCATATTTTCTGCTGAAACACAGGTACACCAATAATGAGCAGCACATTAACATCAGCTGTTTTAGTCCCTACCGAAAGCTTTTTCTACCTTGAGAACTTGTGGCCTGGAGTGCAGCATCAGAACAATGGATGGAGAAGCTCAAGGGTTTTCAAACAGCCTCCACCACAATGCCCTTAACACACATTAAGCATTCTTGTATAATCAATTCCGTCTGAGAGTGTATTTGATGGCAGTGGCATCGTGTTCCAACAGGCACCTTTGGGGGATACAGGGGCCTTGGAAGATGCAGGACTCTACAACAAATCAATCGAGCTTTTCTTCACCAGGACAGGCTGATGTCACGGCCCTATCTTCACATCCCAGCTGCTCTTCATCTCAGCTCATCTTCCTGTCACTTCTCTGAATTTGATTCATCAGGGGTTTTTTGGATGTTACCATTCATTTATTGCTTCAGCCTGATAGCGAGGGAAAAAAATGGCTTGCGTCTAAGATACTTTAACAGCCTGTAAAAACGGCTTAAAGGAGGCCTTTGACAGATTTATCAGATACTATGAATTTTCTCTGATGTTTATGTATCTCTGACTTTTATGCGGGGATGTGAATGAGGTAATTGAATCAGTAAACGGCATGCTACAGTGAATGCTCGTATTCTCATTCCAGGGCAGCTCTTTCATGAGCGACTGGGGATAAGGACAAGAGCGTTATAAATCAAAATGATGTGTTTACCATAGTTGATTGAGACAATAAATCAGGGCGTGCAAGTAAAAGGAGAGTAAAGGCGCTTTCATGCTAGAGCTTTTTGGTGTCAGAGTTCGGTTTGTTCGGTTGTTGTGAAAGCGAATTACACCTGAGAATGTTTGGAAAGCTGGTCTGTGTACTCCAGCACTGTTCTCTATTGGTTATAACTTGGTTTCAACAGCTTTGATGACACCTGCACCAAATCTTTTGCATCAGATAGCAAATGGCTGCAATATAACAAAGAGTGAAAAATTTAAGGGGGTCTGAATACTTTCCGTACCCACTGTATATACATACATACACACATGTACCACGAAATAATGCCAAGAAATAGCTGGATACCATGAAACAATAAATCAAATGAGTCAGTTATTTCAGAGAATCAAAAACATACAGCACGACCAGTGTAGCCCGATTCCCGAACAAATTATTCTTATGGTCTGGTTCTTTTTAGTGAATCAAAAACATACAGTGTGACCAGTGTAATACGAGTCCCGAACTATTGACTCTCACAACAAGAATCGTTTTAGTAAATCTAAAACATACAGGACGACCAGCACAGCCCGATTCCCGAACGATCTCTTATGATCAGTTTCTTTTAGGTGAATCAAAAACATGCAACTCAACAACTGTATGATTGCCGATCTAATGACTCTTACGATACGGTTTGATGCAGTGATCCAGAAAAATACAAGCGTGACTAGTAGCCTGATTCCCTGAAAAATTATTCTCAGTTAATGGTTTGACTTTGAGTTCGACATATCCCCTAACTGAACTGAATCCATCAAAGTGTTTACTGAATCAACATTACTCACTTACTAAACAAAATAGAAATTAAGCAAGTTTTGTGTAGTCTCAGTATCAACGATAGCAATATTACGTGAGCAAGAGAGCAGTTTGCCAACAGTATGACTGCAATGCAACACTTATACAACAGTTCAATAGACAAGAAGTTAATATTAAGTCACTTACTTTTAGACAAACTGCCAGTTACATTACAAGTGCTGTTCCTCCAAATAGCAACACACAGCAGTGGGGTTCCTTAAAGAATCAGTAGTATTTGAAGGAATCGGTGGACTGAATATTTAATGAGTCATTTGTCGCCACCTACTGGTGTAACAATGTAGCTTGTAGAAAGAGTCACTGAAAAATCCCCATCAAACAAACAAATTTCAAATTTGAGGACCGCAAATGTCATGCATACTACAAAGTATGTATCATAGTTGCAAGTCTGAGTAAATTAAAACATTTAAAATTCATTAAAACATTTCCAAAATGCCCTTTCTGCTACACACATTTAGAATATTCTATTTTTTCTTTTGTTTATTATTTTGTTTATTAAGGCCATTTGCCTTTTTTATTGAACAGATCTACTGTACAGTGTAGAGTGAATATAAATATTTGGGGAGGAAAAGGGAGGCACATAAGTCAAACTTGAACCTGCATCACCCACATGAGCACTCAAAATCTTTGCAAACCACTGCACCACTTCCCTGAAGTCCGAAATATTCTCGCAAGCACTGCTGGATTTAACAGCCACCCCGTCAAAGAGTATACATGCTTTACTCGGTAGCAGCACTCGGCTGTGATACGAGACATCCTGTTGACAGTATTAGCTGGAGTAGCTTGATTTGATCAGGCCTATTACAGTGATAACAACGTGATCTGGGAGCTGGGACCAGCACAGATAGTCTCCTCACCCACATCTGCAGCTGACTGATACATGTCAAGACTGCTGTGTCAAGGAGGTCTGGAATGAGATTAGGACATGCAACTTTTTTAATTGAGAAAACTCTGGTGATGAAGCTGGCAGTTGGCTGCTGTTATAAATCTCATTC
Source organism: Sinocyclocheilus rhinocerous (assembly GCF_001515625.1). Taxonomy (NCBI): domain Eukaryota; kingdom Metazoa; phylum Chordata; class Actinopteri; order Cypriniformes; family Cyprinidae; genus Sinocyclocheilus; species Sinocyclocheilus rhinocerous. The sequence continues at coordinate 373,956 of NW_015638024.1, read as the reverse complement.
ATGTTCGGCAAGAGCATTTGCAGATCAGCGTGATCAAAAGCAACTCGGGCAGCCGATCTAATGCAAAAGGGTCCGTTTCAGCTAACAGGCTGATTTTGTCACAGATTACAAGACCATCAAAAATGCATTAAACGCTGTAACTGGGGAACTGTCGCTGAAAAGCAAAGACCAGAAATGTCTTGTTTATGGATGAGCCCCTTGGTTAGCAATACCCTCAACTGTTCGGCAATAACATCAAAGCCTCTAGGGAATCTTTCTGGAATCAATGAATAATTGCATTAGTGTCATATGTTGCATGTCAGTCTGCTCCCATCCTTCTATAGCAAGAAAAAGAACGGCAGATCATTAAAGACTGCACTTTAGTGTCTAGAAAGGGGCAAAATGCATTCAAATTTTAAACGGATTTCATGAGAAAGGCTTGAGAGACAGAAAATCACCATTTTCTCAGAATTTAATTATGCTGAATCTTAATCTTCCTGCCTCTCCACAGTTGCAGCTTTTCTGAAAATGTGAACAAAGCCGTTATGAAGTCCTCAAGGCCACAAGGTTGTTGCTATATATCTGAACACAATACTTTTCTATGCACGCTAAGAAAGCATGCAAATATATTACGGAAAAAGTAATTTGCATTGGCAACAATATATAATGATGCGAGATATGGGACAGCCCTCAGAGGACACCCGGGTGCTTATTCACAATAATGTGGCATGTGTACAAAACAGTATGAATTCTTGTCAACAATTAAAGCTGTGAAGAAACACAGTGTTCTTGTATTTTGGATACATTTGGCAGAAGGGAAATTTTCATTTTCTCTGATGCCACTTGGCTTATGGTGGTTCAGTCATTAGTCCAATGAGAAAATGGTTTAACCAGACCATAGATAATCCAGACCTGGAGAAGCCAGCCTGGATTCCATGCTGAGGTGCTATTTTTAAGAAATATGTGGATTTCTCAGAGAGAAAGAGGCTATATGTCTGAAAAATAAAAGCACGGAGAGATGAAAGCATCTAGTTTATTCTTATTATAGTTCAATGGAAGCATAATTATAGCCTTGAAATAGATTGGAAAGATTTTGGGAGGTGCTGTTAGACTTCTTAGTGTCCCCCTGTGACAAACATATCTTAAAACAAACAGGCACAACATTTGGAGCTAAAGAAGATAGTGTTAATTAGGTTATACAAACGTTGTAGGATTCCCACTGTGGGTTAATATATTGAAATATTGCAATATTTTACATTCATCCATGTTCTATTTTAGATTAAAACTTGAATTATGCAGCATAATTGAGATATAACACCTTTAAATTGTATCTCAGTGTATTTTTTGCAAGGTCATGCCTTTAATTCCACACATTAAGCTCTAGATTCTGTAGTTCAAATCTCCCGCCGAAAGGGTTTTTCTTTTTTAATTAGCACTTGTGGTATCACCTGTAAAGAAAAAAAGTTGTTAATGTCTATTTCCTTTTGAACTTTCATAAACAACGATGAGTGCATGACTATCTTTGGATAGGTGAATAAATAGTCGAAAAAAGTAAATAACCAGCTCATGAGTTGTTAAAATAAGAAACAAGAAGGCAGAGTTGCCAGGTCTGCAAAACAAAACAAGCCCATCTGCTAAACAATACTAGCTCAAAGTAGCCTAATAACACAATCCGCGGCAACAGCACTCAAATCCACAGGAAAACTGCAGACTTGGCAACACTTAATAAAAATAAAATAAAATGGTTTTCAATGGAGAAAGATTATTTATTTATTTGTTTGTGTTTCTTTGTTTGTCAGATGGTGCAGTTACTACATCAACCAGCAGGGGCTATAACAAGGCAATGCTAACCAGCCAAAACTTGAGGCCTTCATAAGCAAAGTTTGAAAATGCTTGAATAGAAAGAAAATCATACAAATTCAAGGCTAACAGCAGTCTTTCATCTTAACTGGGACATATTTTAATTGTTTCATTGTTATTTATTAAGTTCCTGGCTTAGTCCTAATTAGCTAAATGCTAGCAGCAGGAAACTTGCAATTCATCTTTAGTTTGTTAACATCTTTATCAGTTCATTATCGCCCCCCTCCTCCTCAGTGGATGATGTTTTTTTCCCCTCAAAAACAAACAACATAAATCATTAAAATATGCTTTCATTAAAAGAGCACCGAGACACCTTATTATTTTCAGAAGAATGCTGAGAGAATCCTGATGACACAGATCCCCTACTGCTCTCTACAGTTCACTTTAAATTTGACAGAAGCTAGACCTCTCTGGCTTTTCATTCCACTTGAGCCAGACATTTTGCAGTAAAAACATAAATAAATAAATAATAATAATAAAATAAATAAATGCACACACAACAAAACACCAGTGAGGAGAACACTTTTTGTGTTTTCTTTGTGTCTTTTTGTGTAACCATGTTACATCATTTACCTGGAACACAGATTTTAGCTCAGTAAAATGTTGGGTTTAGCAAGGTAGTCTGTGTGATGAGAAGATGTATTGATAAAACTCACATAACACACTGACAGCAACACTGCATTACATCACCAGCCTGCAGCACTGCCTCCAGGGCCTAACTGTTCTGCCTGAATAAAACACCAGCCTAAAGTCCATACTCTATGCGTTATCTCAGCATATGACAACACAAAACGCCCACACAAATACACTGTATGCTCACCATCAAACATGAACTGTACCTTTGTGTACCAGTATGTACAGTGGAATCTAAAAATCTGAGATTATTATTGAAAATTATGCGATTTTTAATTTTTCTAATTCATTAATAATGTATAAATTATATTACTGCATACTGCATTATAGAGCATAAGACAATTCAAAGTTGCATTGAAAATGTAACATGAATTTCAGAATGTTCACCCACTCAATGTCACAAATGTTCTTTTTTTTTTTTACATTTCCTAATAAAAATAATAAAATGATGTAAAAAATATTATCATATTATATATCATATCATCAGCATAAAACTGTGAATTAAAAGTTACACTGAAACATGCAATTCAGAATATTCACCTGCTTAATTTCACAAATAATCTTAAATTTTATAATAACAAAAATAAAATTATGTAAAAATTATATTATATTATATACATTTTTATTTGTCTAATTAAAAAATATGTAAATACTATATTCTATTCTATTCTATTCTCAGAATTAAAAACATGAATTTCCGAATGTTCACCAGCTCAATGTCAAAAAGTATTCCTGATTTTTTTTTCATTAAAAAAATGATGTAAAAATGATATTTTAATATCAGCATAAAACTGTGAATTAAAAGTTGCACTGAAAAAAATGCGTTTCAGAATGTCACAAATATTCATAATCGAATAGTGACCTAAAAATACTGTATAATCTTAAATATAATCTTAATGATTTTATGTCATCACATTTCTTGTTTTATTTTATTTTTATTTTCCTGAAATGTATTTATTTATTTTCAGTCTTAAATCCCAGATTTTCAGTGTGGTTTCAGGCGTTTGGACTCCACTGTATGTACGCGTATATGTGTTGTGCATGTTGGATGTGATTTTTCTTGTCTACCCTTTGATTATCTGCCTGTCTGTGCAATGCAATGCTATAGGGACAAAATTGTTTTCCAAAGCAATTTGCAATTTAGACAAAATGTCATCAGCGCTATTGGATCAAATTACAGGCATTAGTCAGCCTCCATTTTCATTCACACCTTTCATTTGGATTCTCATGTCTACAATTCTAAGCATTCAAGTCAAGTCTTGACGTAAATCATTTTCTTGCCAGCGGTCTGTGAGGTACAAGACTTCCCTTGAGCAAGTCACTGATACTGAGAGCAAAGCACAGAAGTGCCGAACAGACTGTCGCTATCCCCCGATCATAACAATCTGCAAGCAAACCTAATGCATTGTCTTTTCAGACAACAGATTATTAGCCTGTAAACATGGGCAGCATTAGAAAAGGACAAAGGCCTGGAGAGACTAAAATTCTGTTCCAAAACCTAGTAAGATACTTGATGAATATATATTTGAAGATGGGCTCCCTCACACAAGGATGATGATATTTTGGGGGACTTGGTATAAGAAGCATAAAAATACATAGCACACACAAATATTACGAAGAATAATATTGAATTAATTTTTACACATTTATATGGCACTATACCAGTCTTAAAAAAAAAAAATACTTTGACTGAGCTGGTTTGCAGTCGTTAACCTGTTCTTAACCTGTTGGTTGGTTTTAGAGGGGTTTTGATTAATTAATTATTTATTTTTTTAGCTAAAAGTCTCCCAGTCTGGTAGACCAGCTAGCATAGCTAAAGACCAGCTTGGCCAGACTAGGAGACCACTGCTTCGTGTGTGTGTGTGTGTGTGTGTTTGTGTGTGTGTGTGTGTGTGTGTGTGTGTGTATTCACTACTCACTGCTATGCACTTGGATGGGTGAAATGCAGCACATTTCTGAGTATGGGACACCAAACTTGGCTACACGTCATGTCACTTCACTTCACGTCAACTAAGCTAAAGCCAGCAAACCAACATAGGCTTGTTTAAAAAAGTTTTTTCAGTAGGCAATAAATTGTTACTTTTTAGTGCAACGCTGAATGGAGTCAAAACTGAAGTGTCTTATAGGGCAGTATAATTAAGATTCTTATATTTTGGAACAACCTTTAATGCTGCCTACATAGGCGGCTCACTAGGTCTTGAAACCGAGCTTAAATCAGACAGGAATCTTTATGAGATATAGCAAAGCTAATCTTCTGTTGTAGATCAAGAATGTAGCACTCAAACTCGAAGAGTTGAAAGCCTCATCATGAATGCCCTACTCTGTCATCAGCATCTCCCATTTCACAACAAAGGTGAGAACGATGAGAATTGTCATTAGCATTAGTACTTGAAATGATGCAATTGTGTCTAGGTGTTGAGCAGCACTGTGCCATTGGCACTATGTGAGCGGTGACTTATGAGAAATAGCATACCTATGTGTTATTAGCACTTGTTGAGTTATTGCTTTAGATACAATCTCATAACTGTCATAGCCACCACAGCAGCGCACTCAATGAAATTGCTCCAAATCTCATATCTCTTTGTTCCTCTCACCAGGTTTCCTTTCTGTTATACTTTTTTCTGGCTGCCACTTTTTGGCTTAAATGTACTGTGAAAGCATCTCTGTTGTTGTTAAAATACTAGCGCTATCCAGAGTAGCTTTGTTCTTTGAAATCACACCTGATAAGTGGTGCAGCTTAAAATCTGACAATGGATCAATTTGACCCTCGGATTAAACATTTGGGTTCTTCTGGTCAACAAAAGAGAGAAAGATACTTATCTTTTCCCATTTGTCTCACTGCAGACAGGCTTCAATAAAACTGGTGGATTTTTCACCCTGAGGACGTTTAATAATAATAATAATAATATTATGTTATATTTATATAGCGCCTTTCAAAAACCCAAGGATGCTTTACACAAACATGAACACAAATACAAATATACAGTCACATGATCAAACAAATAAGCAGACAGAGATCTTATGATGTACAAGATAAGTAAGCATGGAAAAGCAAGCATGGAACTGAAACACAGAAAAATTGACATTTATTTGTGCCTTTAACCCATGTCACAAAAGTCAATGATATCATATCACTTGGAGTGGACTGTTTATGTATGTTTATGATAAGTTTTTCATTATGTATGTTTTCTGTTTGGGCAAAAAATATTAAATAATGTTTATTTTACCCTAGTGAAAGAAGAAACAATAATCAAAATGTCTACAGAGGATATATATATATATATATATATATATATATATATATATATTTATATATAAAAACACATCGCAATACCATTTTTCTAAAGCAGGGGTTCCCACCCACACTTTATGCTAAACCATGGGGACTCCTAATATAAAAAAATGCTTGAATAAAACAGTAACACTTCATAAAATATAAAAATGCTTAAACCAGCCTAAGCTGATTTGTTGGTCTCATGATGGCATTTTGGGTGGTTTTAGAGACGTTTAAGGCACAATTAGCCAGCAAAACCATGCAACACAAGCTCAGGCTGGTTTTAGTAAGTTTCTTTCCTTTTCATTCCAGAAGGGTATTCTATAATTCTTTAATTGAATAATTTTAAAAACATTATTACATAGTCAACATGTTCACCTAGATTCTCAGTTAATTACATCCTTTCTTTTAAAGAATGTAATATTCAGCATGGATGCATCAAATTAATCTAAATTTCTTTTGATCTTTCTATTCATCAAAGAATCCTGAAAATCATGGTTTTCACAAAAATATTAAGCATCACAACTGTTTTGATAATAATAACAAATTATAACATTGAACATTGGTAATAATAGGAAATGTTTCTTGAGCACCAAATCAGAATGATTTCTGAAGGATCATGTCACACTGAAGACTGGAGAAATGGCTGCTTAAAACGCAGCTTTGCCATCACATCGTAATATATTAAACTGGAAAAGTTATTTTAAATTGTAATAATATTTCACAATATTACTATTCTAACTGTATTTTGATAAAATAAATGCAGTCTTGCAAGCATAAGAGACTTCTTACAGAAACATTTAAAAAAGCTGGTATGTTTTTATTTTTTATTTATTTTTTTTATGCTGTGACATATCAATCCACAGACCTCCCGCTGAACCTTTATGGATCCCCTAAGGATTTATGGACCACCAGCTAAAAGCCCGGCTCTAGAGGAAAGGCTTTTGAGTTAGGTGTCCAATGGAAAATAACAAATGAATAAAAGATCAAATTTATGCCTGTTTTCTTTGAAACGGTCTAACGTATGTTCTCTAAGCTTGAGGGATTATCCATAACTATCCTTTATACATCAGCTGAATCATAAAATGGAGATGTGAGTGAACATCAAAGATGAGGGACATAAAAAATATAAATGCTCCAGATGGGAATAGCACCAGGAGTGCAACCCCTGCACAATGCTCTTCTCTGCAACATTCCAGCCTTATCCATCACGTAAATCACAAGCTCTTTCTTGCATGTATTTAACCAACACACTGGCAAACAGTCAAATCTGTAGACGTAAAACACACTTAAAAGCACAACAGGACTGCGATCCCAGTAATTCTTCAGTTTTTACATCACACCTCCTTTCACTGACCATTCCATAACAACACTGTAATCAAGACCATAATAAAATCTACTCTCACATCAACATAAACTGGCACCCTATGCTATATTAATAAGGATAACATGGTGCATAAACTCATCTGTCAGAAAGGCTAAATTGAATGATAACACAATGTGACTTAAGCCACGATTGGTCACAAGAGACGAACAGATTGGAGAAGGGCAAGGCAAGGTTGGGTACAGATTAGAAGTGAAATGAACAGCCCTTGGAAGGATGAATTATAACAAAGATAGAGGCTTTGAGTGGTTGGCGAGGTTGGGGAGGAAGGGGAGGGGTAAGATGTGTCACTTGCCCCCGTTATGGAAAGATAAAACAGAAAGGAGTGGAGAAGGGTTTTATCCCATTGCTGTACAGCTGAAAGTCAGTTTGAGTCAGAGTGTGGCTGAGAGTGACCCATCTTTACAAAATCTGCTGCTTAAACACTTAAAGGGGCACTCAGTCATATTCCCCTCATTAAAAAAGGTTTACACAAAGATTAATAGCACTTTCAACAAATATGATTAAAATAAGATCAGTCAAATCTGCAGCCTGGAAAAAAAGTTGTCTACATACAGTGGGTCGCTCCATCATGGGAGACACTATGCTATCATATGATCAGCCATGTCTACTAGCCATGTCCACCACTAATAATAACAATAAGTTGATTTTATATAGTGCCATCCCAGTGCTCAAGGTGTTTTACGAAATGCAAATAAATAAATAACAATGTGTAACATAACATATCTAAACGTATATATTTTACATATATATTTTACATAATTAATTTATTGTTATACATTTTGTAATGCAGTTTGATACATTTTTAGATTTATATATA
>NW_015638024.1:350846-365962 GCF_001515625.1 Sinocyclocheilus rhinocerous | reverse complement strand
AATACATTTTGTGCATTTTTAATCCATTTTAATCCAGTTTATGTTTTGTTTATGCATTTTATTAAAATACACTTAGCAAAATAAAAACTATAAGCAAAATGCATAATATTAAATATTGAAACAAAATTCACAAAATACAAAAATTGTATGCTTTTTCATGTATTTTATAAATGTTTATGCACTTTATTGATTAAATAAACTTTTTTATATATTTTAAGAACAACTAAATACATTAAAATGCATAAAATATATAAACAAATATAAATATATACATTTTATATTATGTATGTTGTGGCTTAAATATACATTATGCATTTTGTAAAGTTTATATTTTTGTTTATACATTAACAACAGAAATACATGAACTTAAGAAAATGAATGACCAAATACACAAAAAAAATTTATAAACTTAACAAAACTGTATAAACAATGCATAATAAAAAAATGCATATAAAATTATAAAAATGCCAAATAATATAACAAACATACTTAATACACAACAAAACAGTAGTCAACAGTATAGTCCAGAGAGATGGTATGGATCAGCATGTCTGCAATTTACAAGTCCAAATAGAATGAGAGTGGAAGAACAACAGTCCAAACAAGCAGTTCCTGCTGGAGCAAACTGGAGCAAACAAAAATGACAAAAAAAGAGACACAAATAAACAAAACCACAGATACTTCCAAGTCGACTGGAAGCAAATACACACACACACACACACACACACACACACACACACACACAAAGAAATAGTTTGATATGCAACCAGACACATCCAAACACTTTGCTGAGGACATATAAAAGCCAAAACAAACACAGACAAAGGCATTTGTTGGGGTTCAGCACCCTGCTCAGCATGCCATAATTGTTTGCATCCAATCGTGCTTTTAAAATATTATTGAAAGCTTTTTTAGTGATGGCATGAATGTGTTTTTTTCATTATCGGAAGCATGACTAACATCATCACAGCGAGTGATGGGTAGAATTAATATTGCTCCGAGCCCACGGGGACAGCGCTGCCCTCGCATCTCCAGACGCCTTTGAGCTTGGTGGACTCAGAGGTCAGCGTCTCATTTTACACCAACAAAAATCTATTACAAAACCCATCTTTCCGCACAAAGAGTTATACACAGAAGAGGAGAGAGAGGTTTCTTTAATTGTTTTTCCTCTGCCACACAGCTGACCCAAATAGCTGTGGTCCGTACCATAAAGATAAGCGCAGGACGAGAAGTAGCAGCCATTGATATAGCTCAAAACTTCAGGCCACTGGAGAATGGAGAGTCAGAAAGGGCAAGGGAGAGACGCTTCATTTCGACAGTAATGACCATGTTCCAGGATTGATTCACAGCTGTCAAAATCACTTAGAGTTACCACAATTTGCTTCAGATGTGAAAAGAACCAGTTATCCCCACATGACCACAAAGTTGCTAAAGTGATGTTTTTTTTTTGTGGGCTGACAGATTGTTTTCTGTACTTGCCCTCAGGCCATCCAAAATGTAGATGAGTTTGTTTCTTCATGGGAACAGAATTGGGGAATTTTAGCATTACATCACTTGCTCACCAATGGATCCTCTGCAGTAAATGGGTGGCATCAGAATAAGAGTCCAAACAGCTGATAAAAACATTGCAATAATCCACAAGTAATCCACATTCTGGCCAAAATACCATTTGGAATGGAGTCGTGTGGATTACTGCAATGTTTTCATCAGTTGTTTGGGCTCTCATTCTGACAGCACCCATTCACTGTAGATGATTCACCGGTGAGCAAGTGATGTAATGATAAAGCTTTCTCTAAATCTGTTCTTATAAAGAAACAAACTCACCCACATCTTGGATGGCATGAGGGTGAGTACATTTTCATCTAATTGTTTCATTTTTCGGCAATCTATCCCTTTAAATTGCTACATTTCCTCCTCTTAATGTGGCCTTGTTCCTTTGGCTAAATGGAGATCTCCCCTTATGCTGTATTTTTTCCTACTTATTCAACATGCTGTTCCCTGCTGAAATCTGTTGGAAAAATGTGTTTCAGAGCACAGTGTGGTGGCCATGTAAACCCCTTTCTAAAATCAACTCAGGGTGCACTTCTCTACAATCAGCCCTCTCCGAGCTGTTGGCTCTTTCAAATGGCAAAGGCCACACCGCTGAACCTTTCAGACGTACATCAAGTCCAGCCAGTTTGTTCAGGGTGCTTCAAAAAAGAGGAATAGAAATTCTTACAGAGGGTTTACAGTGGTGGAACATTTGATTCTTCTGAAGAAAGACATAGGCACTGTCTCTCCCTAAACTGCAGTATGACAAAGCCCCCCAAAAAAAAAAAGCACTCAAGGTGAATTGGACTTTTTTTCTGAAAACATCTCCGCCTTTTCCCATATTCCTGAAGAAAACATGCTTTTGGCAGAGGGCTATGACAAAGTCAGCCCGATAATGAAAATCTCATTCCTATTCTAATGCAAATGTCACAATCAGCCTTTGATCCACTCCTTATCGCTCAGTAAACACGGCCTTGTTTGATCATTCTGTGATAGCAAGATGGATTTAGAAAATCTGTTTTGAGACCAACGGTGCCCGCAGTGTCATAAAAGCAGAGGGATTTTTACAAGTGTCCTACAACGGTTTCAATGTCTTTATATGGAATGTTGCTCAAAAACGTCCTATTCTTGGATCTGGTAACTGATGTCTAATGACAGACAATAAAACTACATTAAAACTATGCAGTTTCAAAACACCTGGCTTTAGCAAACCAGCAACCATTCAACTTGAAATTATAAAAAAGGGAAACATTTCGGAATTTTTTTTTTTGAAAATACTGTGATTTGTCCAGATTTTCCAGATAATATTTATTTGATAAAATGTGGCTTTAGTATATTACAAATAAATAAAAAGCTGTGATAATAATATACATTTCTTGAGCACCAAATCTACATATTAGAATGATTTCTGAAGGATCATGTGACACTGAAGACTGGAGTAATGGCTGCTGAAAATTCAGCTTTGCATCACAGGAATAAATTACATTTTAAAATATAATAAAATAGAAAACAGTCATTTGAAATTGTAATAACAATATTTCACAATATTACTCATCAAATTTGGGTGTCCTTAATTCCCAGGCTTAAAAAAACAGTCAACAAATTGATCTTAAAAACTAGCTTTTTTAGGGTGCATTTACTTACACTCTACACTTATACTGCTTACACTCAAAAAATGAGTCTTGAAATGCGTTTTAAAAACTTGTACTATTTTTAACTTGTCAGTCTGCTAAATAAAGAATAATAATAATAACAATAAATAAAGTAACATTTATTACAATTTAAAAAAAATAAATGAATTATCAAAAAGTGTCCAACACTACAACTATTTAACAAATTATAGCTTTGTTGAATGTGTAAACAGTATTCTATTAGCATACTCTATTATACACACTTGACATAATGAAAACAGTCAATGCATAATGAAATGCAGTGCCTCTCAACAAATGCATGTTGCACTTTGCATGTTGCTCCACTTTTGCACACAAACCATCAAATGTAATTTCCTTTGGAAAAACAACTCTGGTTTAAATGCAAAATGCAGACCATCCTGTCAATGCCAATGTAATTTAATGGGACATAGCTTCAGAGAGGAATATTAAACAATCTAAGCTTGAAATCCAACTCGAAATATTGTAGCAAACTCTGGTTTGTTTGATTTTCTAATTAATTTCTTTATTTTCACACCATCTACAAGGCTCGAAATTGCGACCATTTTGGTCGCATATGCTCCCGAAATTTAATCTGTGCGGCCTCAAAATATATTTGGGAGCATTCGTGCGAGTGCATATAATTGTTGTCGTGCGACCTGTTTTAATTTCTCTAGCAGTGACTGAGAGATTGACAGCTAATATTAACCAATACAAAATCTGCATTAAAGTTAAGAATGTAAGGATAAAATCTGTTAATATATAATTTGTAGTTGTGGTGCTCCTAAATTTTTGGTGAGTGCTCCTAAATTTTTGCTGGTGCTCCTAACTTTTTGAAGTTGGGAGCACCAGTGCTACCAAGTAAAAAAGTTAATTTCGAGCCCTGATCTATTCCACAAAAAGCACAGTACATCTAATGAACGAAGGTAGAGGCCTTTAAAAACTAATTGGGAAGAAATTTTAGCATTTAGTTGTTGTTTTTTTCAGAGATAACACAATCTCAGTGGCAGTAATTTTCTAAGCCAAATCGGTCTTTTAGGGGCTCATTAGACAGAAACATTACATTTAGAGCATAATTTGCACTGGAGAGTTTTCTTGTGTGGATTTATGCTAGACATAAAGAAGTAAGAATGAAATAAAGAATAGAGAATCTTTGTTCTTTATTTTTACATCTGAATATTGATTTAAAGCTTTTCAGAGTCACATTCAGCGTAAATATCAGAGGACATCAAACAATTACGTGGACCATTTGTTTGATTATCATTATATGCTATATTACCCTCATAAGCCTGAGTTACTTGCCAATGATTTGCAACTTGTGCAACATCCAGACTATTAAACCCTTGTTAACTGAGAAAAACCACATGCTTCCTGTCATTTCATAGGTCATCTCACCTCAGCGCCTTAATCTGAGGCTTTAATGAAATCGAAAACCCTAATAATCACATTGTTTTCACAGCCTTCACCTCAGACAGCCTACACAGCATAAAGCACCACCTTCAGAAAGCAATCTAGAGTCGTGGGAGGGTAAAAATATCCAGAAAACAATATTTTTAGCTCCGCTGTGCAACTCTCGGCGAAGACTAAAGAGTTTTTTTTCCCACCGAGGAGAAAATTTGCATGACACAATTACACAAGGGCTTCCAAAATAGCAGAAAGAGTGGCACGTGGGAGCCCCACAGGAGTACACCAAGTACAGGAAGTGAGAACGCACAGACTCCAGCCAACATTTCTGTTACTATAGCAACCAAGTGCAGGAATCCTCAATCCAGGAATCGGAATGCGGTGCCTCACAGGTTTAATGTTAAGAAACCGTTTTGTTATTCAGTCTGAGATCACCTCTGGGTCAAGAAGTCTTCTGCGGTTGACAGTACATATAGCACCAACAAACAAACAAGAGCAGTTGAGGTAACATTCCGTTATGGTGGTCCGAAAGACAGGCGTGTTAATCTGCACACTCCTCCACTCCTTAAAGCTGCATTATCTTGCCAAGAGCAAAGTAATTTGCATACTGTAATGGTGTGCTTCAGTGTCAATAGTGGTAATGGGATTTGCGGAGACGTGGGCTACAAACTAAGCTGGGAAACAACCAAAGTGTCCGGAATATTAAAGCTGAGTGGGAGCCAGAACTCCGAGGATGTGCACATGAGAGTTAAAGGTTGACCTTACTTTGGAAAACAAAAATGAGCTTTCTGAGATGTTGCCTGATGATATCCATAGCTCTTCAACGAAGGCTCACCTTGAAAACGCATTCTGTTGATGACTCGGCAATATCAGACACTTTCCAACCACTATGTCGTTGAAGCCTGTTACTTATTTAAACTACACTACAGGTCAAAAGTTTGGAATAAGGTTTTTTAATGTTTTTGAAACAAAATTATTAAGCAGTAAACACTGTTTCCAACATTGATAATAAGACCATTATTAATAATTGATGACGATAATTCACCAAATGAGCATATTATAATGATTTCTGAAGGATCATGTGACAATGAAGACTGGAGTAATGGCTGCTGAAAATTCAGCTTTAATAAATGCAGTCTAGGTGAGCATAAGAGACTACTTTGTAAAACATTTAAAAAAACTAATACCAAACCTTCTAACCAGTAGTGTATATTGAGAAGTTGTTTGATCTAGTTGACAAACTAACAAAAAAAAAAAAGAAGCTATTACTTATCCATAGTCTCTTTAATCTGCACATCACATCGCAGCAAACCTTTCAGTGTGATATAAAGGCATAAGGCATTGATCTACATGCGTCCTGAGGGCAAATCAGTGTTAAACACCCTCTATCGGGAGCAAAGCGCTGCCCAACATGTGTAAACTTGCACTTTGGTACAGAGTAATGAGCAAGAGAGGGTTAATCTGGTGAGATCATAGGTAATTCAGTGGCACTCAACAGGCAGTCAGGGCGGAAACAAGCGTTAGAAGCCGTCACCGTGGAGCTGCCCGGTGGGACAGGGCCTAGGGTATCTCTTCATTAGAATGACATAATCAGTACAAGCACAACGTGAGATGAACTGCCAGGCATTTCATTGAGGAAAATTGTCCATGGGCCTTCCCAGGATTTCGAGCTCTCGCCCAGCTCCATGGGCATAATATAAAATAGCGGCAAAGCAATTTCTGTGTCTATATTTAGCATCACCCATGTTGCATCATCAAGGCATCAGAGGTTTGTCTGTAGGTTTATGAAAGCATATTCCAATGGTCTTACTGGGAAACAGGGACATACATGTGTTAATTAAAGCCTTTTGCAATATTGCACTTACTCTGGATGCTTTTATGCATTTGGATTACTATTTGCATTAATACTTTAACTTCTAAAGATACAGTGAGTGTGGTATAGGCGGGCTCCTTCTTGACTTTCTACGTATGTGCACAAGAACATTATAAACCTGAGGGAATCTATTTAAATGAGAAAAAAAAAAGATTTTTTTTTTTTTGCTGACATCACAGAGCACTTGAACCCATTAACACACTGTAATACTACAGTACAATTTAAAAGAGAACTGCTCTCAATTTGTCCACATTTTTAACAAGTTTTTTTTATTCCATCCTTAAAAAAAAAAAGAATACAGGTTTCAATATATAATCACTGATCGTTTTCCTGTATATTACAAGGGTACTTTTGCAAATAAATAAATACATGGATATGAAATACTGATTTATTTCATTATCTTTCTTGCAAATTAGCTTAAAGCTATCTCAAAGAAAAATACTCCATTAAAATGTAGGTGTATATTGCATAGTAACAAGACAAACTCTAAAGCAATATTACAATATTAGTGTATTTATAATTATTCATCTGCAATCCAATTTGCCCTTCTCTATTTTAAAGCAATAGTTAACCCAACAATGAAAATTCTGTCATCATTTACTCACTCTCAAATTGTTCTAAACCTGTATGAATTTGCTTCAGCTGTTGAAAACCAAAGAAGATATTTTGAAGAATGTTGGTAACCAAACAGTTGACAGTAGCCATTGACTTAAATAGCATTTTTCCATATGGAAGTCAGTGGCTACTGTAAACTGTTTGGCTGCCAAAATGTATAAATTACCAGAATGAGTGGTAATTACCAGTGCTATTTTAGTATTATTTATGGTCCATACTATTATAATATTTATTAATATTATTTTTTTTCAGTTTTACTTTCTTTTTTTAATGGTTTTACTTAAATTTTTCATCTAATATTTTATTTCAGATTTATTTAAATTAATGAAAATTATTTTAATCGTTTTAGTCAAAAATAAAAACACTGGCATTTGTTCAAAATGATCTGATCACTGTACAGCGACCAGCCAATTAGAATAAAGTATTCAATAGAGCCGTGTAATAATAAGTAGCCTATATTTTAAAGGGGTCATATGATGCGATTTACTCAAATATCAACATTGGCTACCAGAAATCGCTTACTCTGCCTTTAAGGCTGGTCACACTGCTGGAACAAACACCAACATTCTAAACATTCTACAACAGTCTGTTACATAAATAATTTTTTGCATTTCCACAACAAACACCATATTCCAACAATTATTAGGTTTTGTTGGAGCAGTGTGAACTAGCTTTCATTCATCACATATTATGCATGTAAAATGTCAGTGGATATTGAAATGCACACTCCACTCAAAACTTGATTTGCTGTTGTCATGGACCTGAAGAAGAGGCAGCTATTAAGACGAAAACGAATCCTCCAATCAGGCAACAAGCCTCAATTTGGCAAGAGTGCTTTCTGGCAGCGCTAGTTAAAGAGCCTCTCCATAGCAATATCCTTTATCTGAGCAGCAGAGGAAGCCCCTTTGCTTGACAGAGAATCTTAAAGGAGAAATCGGACTATGGTGTGCATTACAAAACCTTCAAACAGGACCTGTCAAGATAACAGCATCCCCGTAATGAACAACCCACAGCTGCGATCTTTTATTCAAACAGCCTCTGTGTCACTCGCCAGAGCTGTTGATTAGATATTGTAAATCCCAAAGGTGGATATCAAGCAGAGTTACATTTCGAACACAAGCGAAAACTGAGAAGTCGACAGTTTAGTCAAATAAAAGCCTGAGATTAAAGAAACTTTGGCAGCCAATTGCAGATAATTGATTTATAATGTATTAGGCTGTGTGATGATCAGAAGTCATAGGAGACAGCGGGTTGGTCCATATTACCACCTTGCGGGTTTTGATCAGACGCCAGTCGGTGATTTTGACAGCTCTGCTGCAGAGGCGCTTCCCTTAAATTGTGGTTGTCAGTGTGCAAATAGACATTTCTTCTCAGCAGCTAAGCCAATCAGAAGTGCGTGCTCTGCATCCTTTCATTATCACTCTCATGTGTTCTGCTGCAAAAAAGGCCAGTGCTTTTTGCTATTTCCACAGGCACAGAACTCTAAGAGGATATGAGATGAGACTTTGAATATTTTCATTAAATATATTCTCAATCATTAATAAACCTTTTTTTTTTCTGTCAACAAAACCACAGAAGTTAACTTTCATCTGTGCAATAAACAACCAATCATGCAGGGAAGAGACCTTGTACCAACAAACAAGCTTCCTGGAACCTGAACTGATGCAGTGGGACTGTCTAACCATTCAGTATGATGTATGAGACTATAGCTAATATGTAAAGTGCTATTAATCTCTTTTTGTTCTGTCTGGAAAGGTCAGCGTTTGCAAAGACAAGTCTGGAGACAGTAGATGTGTCGCATTTGTGAACAGAAGGTTGAATCAAAGACAGTGTTTTGCTCTAGATATGGCCTCAACCATCTGTCTGTACACAGTTTTTGACTGTTTGTATATATATACAGTGGTGGTAATGGCCAAAATTCACTGGGGGGACTCTAGCTTGGGGCGGGGGGTAATTTTAATAATGGTAATTTTAGATTACCTTTCAGATGTATTTAATTATAAAACCCTTTATAATCTGTAATAACATTAAAGGGGTCATATGATGTTGCTAAAAATAACATTATTTAGTGTAATAAAATGTGTTTATGTGGTTTAAGGCTCAAAAAACACATTATTTTCCACATACTGTACATTATTGTTTCTCCTCTATGCCCCGCCTTTCTGAAACGCGTCGATTTTTACAAAACTCATCGGTCTGAAAAGCGAGGTGTGCTCTGATTGGCCAGCTATCCAGTGCGTTAAAACTTGTGTTTGAATCATCAGTGGCAAATTCTTTAAATATGAAAACGTACTTACAGTCGTTGAGTCAGAACAGCCGGCATTGTAGTCTACTCTACCAGGATCAGGAAACAGTCCTCCATAAAATGCGCTGCACACATCTGAATATTTGGGTTGAACTGTTCTGGAACAGTGTTGTAAATACAACTTAACCACTGATTTCTAGTTGTGTCCTCTTTTGGAAGGCCAAACAAAGTAGTTTTGCTTTCGCAACGAAACACAAGGCGGGCTAAAGTAAGCGGAGGCCGGAGGCCTAGAGTGAGCGGAGGCAGGTGGGCTTGAGAACGGCGCGGCCGGTGGATTCAACGAAGGAGCGTCCGGCGGGCTTGCGGCAACCACATGTGATGACCCCGGGCTGGACTCCGCTTCGTCCACGGTGAAAGCCGATCCGGCGATCCACAGCGCGAAGTTGAAGTATTTCCTCAGCGACCAGCACGGAACAGCTCCAGGCATGACGAAGCGGATATCGTCCTCTTCTGGAAGGCCAAACAAAGCAGTTTCGCTTTCACAACAAAACACACAGCACCTTCACGACATGGCGGCGGCAACAACAATACTACAGCGAGAATAAAAGTTACGCCTTCTTTCTTTGCGTGAACATTTGGGCGGCGTCATGCAAATCTTCCCACATAGTGAGGTAAATATGTGGGGGCGTTTTCGAACGAGCCGTTTTAGGTAGGTGTGGCTGACTCTTAACTTTTATAAAGAATATATCTTTGGATTTGAGACTTTAGTCTTTGCAACTTTACAGATCTTCTTTATGCACCAAGAGCTTGTAACACTCCAAAGAGAAAGGAAAAAATAAAATCGCATCATATGACCCCTTTAAAAAAATAGATGGGGTGAATTTTTATTTCGTGCCAACTTTAATAGTGTTTCCACTATTTTAACGCATAATTAAGAGTTTAGGGAAGTGAACAGCTCTGAGTCGAATGTCCCAGGTTGTTAGTAATTAAAGTCATTTTGGCATGGCGTGAATGCACAATTTAATTCGCTTGAGTAGTGTCCATTTATCATCTCAGAAATAAAAATTTTAATCCAAGTTTGTCTAAATATGTCTGACTTTGGCAGTTTGGTTTAATGAGTCGTTTTTGCAATTGCATAGCACAGAGTAGCCGTTCTGAACAGAGCCCTAGTTTGTTTTGACAGGCTCTAAATTCTCTAAATTACTCAGTTTTACTCTGTTTGTTTGTCCAGGTGATCTGACGGGGCAGGTATTGGCCTGCATGAGCCTGTTGCCCATCGCAATCCTCGTCGGATTTGTCACTCTGATCGTCTTTAAGCGAGAGCTACATACGGTGAGTCACGTGACGTCACACACCAGCAGGTTATAGGGTCAAATCCCAAACCGCATGCTACCTTGTGCTTATTGCGTTTTTCATCCCTTGTGTGCATTCTCTCTCTCTCAGATCTCTTTCTTTGGGGGGTTGATCATGAACGAGGGGCTAAACTGGCTGCTCAAACACATTCTACAGGAGCCTCGGCCGTGTGGAGGTAAGTGTCGTCATCGGCGTGTAGTTTGTTTAAACGAATGGCCATTAAAAACTCTAACTATTAGTATATTTGAAAGAGTATCAGAGTTTAGTTTGAGGCTGTGTTTCTGTGTGTAGACTGCTGTGAGTTTTTCCGCCAAAAAACGCATGTAAAAACAAAACAAACAGTGCTTTATTGATTTACATGTTGGCCAGACGGTCTGAGTAGGCGGTTCTTGGCCAGAATATTCTGGACCAGACTTCATGCCAGTAGACACAATACTGGCAATATCAGACTGTGCGCAAAAAACAAAATGGGTAGTTCATGAACCAACCCTGGGGCTTGACCTGCAACCTGTCAGTAACCAGCCCAGACCGTTAACCTTTATGCTGCAGTGCCATTCAGTGAGGTTTAGTGAGATCTATTATATTTCTTACTAATATTTTGAATTAAAATTAATTTTTATATTTCCTGTTTTTACTTGAATTTTAGTTAAAGTTTTAGTAATTTTGTTGTGTGTTTTTGTGATTTTTATTCGTTTTTCTTTTTCATAGTTTTTTAATGACATTTTATTTATTAGTTTTAGTTTATTTAGTTATGGTTTAGTACTTCAAGTTGAACTATATGAACATTAAAAATGCTGCCTTGGCAACTACACTGGAAAAAAAAATGGTGTGGAAATAATTGCAAGTAAATAACACAAGCAAGAAACAACAAGTAACACTGATTTAAATGTGAAATTTTGAAGTCGAAAAATATATATTTTTTTTTACTCACTTCAATAGTCTTTATTTACAACTTTGAAAATTAATTGTTACAGTGTAGTTGAATAAATAATTTTTGTAATTTATTTTAATTTTAAAATATGTATTTTATTTTATTTCAGTTTTTCATTTTCAATTTTATTTTATTTTTATTCTTTTTTTTTTGTTGTCAAGCAGCAAAATTAATTTTTAATGGTTTTACTTTCCGTTTTAGTTCATGATAATAACCCTGGACCGTGACTGAGTTTCTTGCAGCCATTCTCATTTTTTGTCTCACTAAAAAAAAGCAGATCTTAGTTTGGTGGGATGGTTGACTCTAACTCTTCATTACTTCACAAGTTTATAACTAGTACCTGACTAGTCAATTGCTTGTGCACATCCCTAATATTTAGTGAATTTACTGAATCGTGTGGTGTTTCGTTAACAGGAGGTCACAGCTCAGTCACGACAGAGTACGGGATGCCTTCCAGTCACTCGCAGTTCATCTGGTTTTTTGTTGTATACTTTTTTCTTTTTCTTTATTTAAGGTAAGACTTTCTCATTTTTATTTATAACATTATACTAAAGTTAAACAGAACAGAATTGACTAGAAAAGATAATTTTTCGCTGCACTTAGTTGTGTTCTAATACCATTTACTTGGAAAAACTACTCAAAAAAACATAACTTTATTTATATTAATATATTTATACACTAACTTTCAAAAGTTTGGGATCAGCAGGAAAGAAGTCTCTTCTGCTCACCAAGGCTGCCTTTATTTGATCAAAAATACCATAAAAATAGCAAAATTGTGAAATATTATTGCAATTTAAAATGTTTTTATATATAGTAAAATTTAATTTATTCCTGTGATCGAAGCTGAATTTTCAGCATCATTACTGCAGTCTTCAGTGTCACATGATCTTCAGAAATCATTCTAATATGTTGATTTGCTGCTCAAGAAACATTTCTGATTATTATCAATGTTGAAAACATGTTTTAGTTTCTTTGTTGAATAAAAAGTTGAAAAGAACAGCATTTAATCATTCATTTTAATCAAATTGATTCCAGAATGCATCAGACGAACAATGCCAGGTGTGTTGAATTGTTATGGCGGCATATACTGTCCATCATTCTACTGGCCGTGGCTCTGTTCGTTTCATACAGCAGGTAATGTGGGCTTTTTCTTTAAGCGAGTGCAGTAGTTCAGTCTTACTGTATTTCTGATGCATTGCTCATGTTTGTCCTCATAGAGTCTACCTCCTGTACCACACCTGGAGTCAGGTGATTTATGGGGGTGTGGCCGGGATGGTGATGGGAGTGGTTTGGTTTTTTATCACCCAAGAGGTGCTGACGCCGCTCTTTCCCAAGATAGCAGCCTGGTAATGATGCAAGCTCATGCACTGTTGTTCATATGCCAAGTCGTTTATATACAGAGAGCTCTGTTTCATGATCTGGGTTTCTCTTTCTCGTCTCAGGCCGATCTCAGAGTTTTTTCTGGTGAGAGATACAAGTCTCATTCCCAACATCCTGTGGTTTGAATACACAGTAACCAGATCAGAAGCCAGGTAAACTCACCCACGAGTCTTCTGGAGTATTTTTATAGTGATTTTATGTTACTTTTATGTCCTTTTTGTAACTGAGCAGCCCTAGTACACATTGACTTTCATTGCATTTATGTTTGCATTTTACGCATTTGCCAGACTCTTATCCACAGTTTTATTCATTGCATTCAAGGCACATACTTTATCAGTAAACTTTATCATGGCAAGCAAACCCAATGTTTGAGCTACAGGAAAGCAAACATTTCTGGCTTTTTCTATGAAAAGGGTACAAAATAAAACTTGAAAGTCTTAAAAATAAAGTTATTTACAGGACGTGTGCATAACCTTCAAAACAAACAAAATGTGAAACTGAATGTTGTATGAGTTTGCTTGATTTTTTTTCTTCTCCAATCATTTTGCATGAGGTTTGCAATTCTTGGGACTAATTTGGGATGTCTAAAAACAGTTTAGCTAGCTATAAACAAAAAAAAAAAGAAATGTTTTTAGTGAAATACTGAAATAAAATATTTACAAAAACTCTTATTATAATTTAAAATATAATATTATGTTTATAAAAATATACATAAGTGTTTTATATATATATATATATATATATATATATATATATATCTGTCTGTGTGTGTGTGTAGACAGACAGACAGACAGACAGATAGATAGATAGATTAAAAAACTTTTTTTTACTGACCACGGCTGAGTAACTTTTCATTTCCAGAACTCTATAACTTCCAAAACATTTTATGTAATAAGACTCAAATCTGATGTCAATATTTATTTTTATAAGGTTATATGCAAAATTTAAATCTGCTTTCATTTTCGTGGCTCTACTGATGGTTTTGACACAACTGAACTTGCCAAGAGAAATGTCCTGTATTATTTTAGTATGATTTATATACTATTTATATACTATTAGAATATGTATAATATTTTTAATTAGCTTATATTTTTAATTTTTCTGTTTTCATTTAGTTTGTTTTAGCAAATGTTTTGTTCTTTTGTCATTTTTATTTATTTATCTATTTTTTAAAATACTTTTATACTTTAAATACTATTTAGCTTTTATTTATATTTATTTTAGTTTTAGTAATTTTAGTGCTTTTTGCATTTTTTTAAGGCAAGGTATTCCTCTAATATTTATATTTTATTTTATTTCAGCTTTATTTCAAATAACGAAAAAGTTTAATATTTTTTGTTTTGGTTAATAATAACACTGGAAATGTCTAATAGGCTAAAAGAGTACAGCGAATATAAGTCAGAATAATTAGTCAATATTATTAATGTAATTTTTAATGGTTTGTCCCAATGGTTAGACTTAACGAAATTCCTCTCTTGTGAGACAGCATTTGAATTACAGTTTAGTGCATTTTGCTTCCTGTCATTTCCATTCAACATCCTGTATGGGATGGCCAAGTAAATCCAAATTCCAACATGAATGGTAAATGAAGCCTTAAATTCTTTTTTTGCATGCAGTTAACAGAGTTTTACAGTTTTAAGTGCACACAGGCCTTAAATGTATCATTTCTAAAAAGGAAGTGTATCCTGTACAGTATGTGAGTTGGCAGTCAGATGTTACAGGCAGATGCTGCTCTCCTCGACCGGACGTTAGGAAGTCTTATAGAACATGTCTGTCACAATCCCTGAAGCCCTTTCAGCAGGACCAAATAAAATGACTACGACTGAGAGTCATGGCTCTAGAGGGATGCAGAGCGAAAGAGAACAAGAATAGTGAGAGTGTTGTGAGGAGGGGTGCAGGAGACCCTCGCAGTGACAGAAGCGGGTTGAGAATTGGCAGATTCACCTGGTTGTCGGGGCTGATGCTCTCTCCAGCATCCTGCCAATGAGCACCAGATGTGCTGCATGGGACGCAACAACCATGATATATTTCTCACAGCTGACAGCCTATTCCCTCTGAAGCCAAACCCCCCAGCACCCAAGCCCACTCACGAGAGGCGTGGACAGCACACACACACACACACACACACACAGATGT